>NC_048233.1:75485138-75636623 GCF_002007445.2 Ailuropoda melanoleuca | reverse complement strand
GGGCTGCCGCCGCCCCCGCCAGACCGGGCCCCGCCGCAGCGCGGGCGGTCAGTGCGCAGCCCCGGAGCAGGAGCCCGGAGCCGGATTGCGGGCTCGGAGAGGACCCGACCCGCCCGCCGCCCCCAGCCAGGTGAGGGCAGCTCAGGGGCGGGGAGCCAAGCTTTCTCCGCGTGGAAGCGGGGGCGGGCGACGGCACAGGGGGATCGGGTTCCTTGTTCGCTGAAAGCAGGACCTGAGAGCTTGTTCATGAAAGAGGCTCAAGGGCTTTCATTCGGAAGGGATGGATGAAGGAAGGTTGGCATGGGGGCGGGGGGGACGTCTAGGGTATTCCCTCCTGAGGGATTTCTTTTTTCAGGAGGAAGGATCAATTGACTTCTGTAAAACGGTGGCTTATCTTTTGGGGAACATGAGGGGCTTTCAAGGTGGGAGGAGGTTCTGGCGAGGCTTGAAGGAGGGGGTAATTGGGGAGTGGGGTTTGGCGGGGAGCGGGGCTCTGAGACCCCCTTCGCCTGACATCCCGGCACCTCCCCCGTCGGTTCCGGGGCTCTGGGTCTGCCCAGGTCTCTGTGTCCGTTTTGTCTCTTTGAAGATGACTATTTTGAGCCTCACCTGGACAGAACTAGGAACAGTCATTTCTTCTCCTGGAGCTATGAGGCCCACCTGACACCATCCCACCTCTGACTTGTCCAGGGAAGGGATTTAAGGAAGGATGGGGACTTAAGGATCTGGGAAATGGCAGTGCTGGGTGAGAAATGGGCAGAGGCTGGGTAGTGGACACACAGGAGGACCCTCTGGCCCTCGTGGGGTGTACCAGACTCTGCAGGGAGATTGCTGAAGGTAGGGTAGGCAGGTGCTCCTGAGGCAGGACCTGCCAGGGGGAGAAGCAGGGGCAGAGAGAGTTGAGATGTTCCCATACTCCCAGAAGACAGAACGCTAGAGTTTTTGCTTGTTTTGCTGTGTTTTTGTTTTTTGTTTTGCTTTCTTTCTCCTTCACCGTGGATCCCAAGATTCATTCCACTTATTTTTCCACTTCTTTTTCATTCCACTCCCCTTATTTTTGCAAAAAAGGGAAACTGAGGCTAAGGACAGGTTGACTTGAAATATCTGTGTCTACGAGGGAAAAAGATGGTGGAGAGGAAGGCGTACCAAATCTGGAGTCAGAAGACCTTGGTTCAAGGTTGCCTCAGTGTGCATGATTACCTTAGGCCAAAATCCTTCCCTTGTTTGGGCCTGACTTTCTCATCTATAAAATGGGAAAGAGCCCACCTGTCTTGCAGGTTTGCTGCCAGACCAGATGTGTCCAAAGAGCTTTATGAAAGGGAATAGTCAGGAGGTGCAATCTTCATCACTGTAGATGGGTCCCCTCCTTCCTCTCTGCCCTCATCAAGGCTCTGACTAGCCCATGGTGTGCCTTTGTAGGAATTACAAAAGGTCCCTCCTCTGGAGGGAGAGAAGGTTCAGCTGGGTTAGGGACTTGGGGTCTTCATTATGAAAATTAGAAGAAGGCACACTTTTCCCCAGGTGCAGCAGCTCCACACTGTAGGGCAAGGAGAATGTGGGCTAGATTCCAGTGCCCACCTACCCTACGGTGAATGTCCTCGTGGAGAATGCATCTGCCCCTGGCAGCTCTTCTCAGCAAGATCCCAGGGTGTTGAGAGACACAGAGCTACACACACTCCCAGGGTACTTCCCAGAGAAGCCCACATCCCAGGTTGTTGCCAGCTCATTTTCTCTCTTACTTTGTTTCCACTTCAGGATCTTTGGGTATTCAAGCCCCAAAGCCCAACCGTTCTGGCTTCTGTACTGCAAGAAGGGCCCCTGGGGAGTCCAGAGGTCCAGAGTGGTGGCTGACCCTTGTGGGTCAGAGGCCAGGAAAGGGGTCAATGAGCATCTGTTCCCTTTCCTGTCCATATGGGGGTTTGAAACAGTGGCCATCAGTACAGAGAACTAGTGCCTGAGTGAGGGGCAGGCCAAGGTCCGCAGAATAGCCACAGGAAAATTCAGCAAACCAGGCTGAAAGAAACTCAGAGAGGCCCTGACCCCCTCTGTGGTGCCAAGGTGGGGAGGGGGTAAACCCAGCTGATAGCCTATAGGCCCCTCCCACCAGAGCATTTCTGCTCTTATGTGTGGTACAGGTGTGTGAGCTTTCACTTGAGAAAGCGGTTCGTTTCTTACAAAAAAAGAGACTCACTGGCCTAATCTTCTGGTTCCCAAAGTGTGGTCCTTGGACTAGCAGCATCTGCATTACCTGGAATTTGTTAGAAATGCAAATTCTCAAGCCTCTTCCTAAATCAACTGAACGGAAACTCTTGGCGGGGGCGGGGGGGGGAGGGGCAACAATGTGTGTTCTAGCAAGCGCTCTATAGGACACTGAGGCCCGCTGAAGCTTGAGAACCAAGGACCTAGTCCAAGTGTGTAGGAAGCCGAGTCCTAGTTGTGGGTCGGGGCAGGGCTGTGAAAATAACGCGTCTCCCAGTCTCGGAACTCTTGGCATTTGGGGGCCACCCCTGCACAAGCCCCCTCTCCTTCCCCTCCCAGGCACCATGCTGCTGCTGCTGCTGGGCCTGCTGGGCCCTGCCGCCTGCTGGGCCCTGGGGCCCTCTCCAGGCTCGTCGGAGCTGCGCTCGGCCTTCTCGGCGGCACGCACCACCCCCCTGGAGGGCACGTCGGAAATGGCGGTGACCTTCGACAAGGTGTACGTGAACATCGGCGGCGACTTCGACGCGGCCACAGGCCAGTTCCGCTGCCGCGTGCCCGGCGCCTACTTCTTCTCCTTCACGGCTGGCAAGGCCCCGCACAAGAGCCTGTCGGTGATGCTGGTGCGCAACCGCGACGAGGTGCAGGCGCTGGCCTTCGACGAGCAGCGGCGGCCCGGCGCGCGGCGCGCCGCCAGCCAGAGCGCCATGCTGCAGCTCGACTACGGCGACACGGTGTGGCTGCGGCTGCACGGCTCCCCGCAGTACGCGCTCGGCGCCCCCGGCGCCACCTTCAGCGGCTACCTGGTGTACGCCGACGCCGACGCGCCTGCGCGCGGGCCGCCCGCGTCCCCCGAGCCTCGCTCGCCTCGGCGGCGCGCACGCGCAGCCTGGTTGGCTCGGACGCGGGCCCGGGGCCGCGGCACCGGCCGCTCGCCTTCGACACGGAGCTCGTCAACATCGGCGGCGACTTCGACGCGGCGACTGGCGTGTTCCGCTGCCGCCTGCCGGGCGCCTACTTCTTCTCCTTCACGCTGGGCAAGCTGCCGCACAAGACGCTGTCGGTGAAGCTGATGAAGAACCGCGACGAGGTGCAGGCCATGATTTACGACGACGGCGCGTCGCGGCGCCGCGAGATGCAGAGCCAGAGCGTGATGCTGGCGCTGCGGCGCGGCGACGCCGTCTGGCTGCTCAGCCACGACCACGACGGCTACGGCGCCTACAGCAACCACGGCAAGTACATCACCTTCTCCGGCTTCCTGGTGTACCCCGACCTCGCCCCCGCCGGCCCGCCGGGCCTCGGGCCCCCGGAGCTCTGAGCCCCGCCCGGGGAGAGGAGCCCGGGGGCGGCCCGGGGCGTGCATGCAGAGCCGGGCCGCGGCCCGAGCGCCCAGCCGGCGCGAGCATGACGGCCCGCCCAGTGCGGCTGACTCTGCCAATAAAGTGGGCCTGCGTCGGCACCTGTCTGCCTGGGGTCCTGCGCTTTGTCTGGTCTGCGACGCTGTGGTCTCTGGCGGGGCGGGAAGGCACGGACTACTGCAGACCGGGGGGTGGGGGTCGGAGGGCCGAGGGCAGGATTTGGTCAGGCCCTGGGAGGGTGAGGAGATGGGAATTTGATTGAACTGAACCCGACTCCCCAACCCCTTGCGGGACTCCCCTTCACGTTCCTTTCTAGTCAGACCCTCTAACTCCTTCCCACTGACCTACGACGTCACTTAGGGTCCAGCTGGTTCTTTCTTGTGACAAGGGACCTCACCCTGCTCCCTTTCTGGGAGTATGGGATTCAAGGAAACAGAATATTCCGTTTTCTAGCAGGGTGTGTGTGGGATGAGCCGTTGAGACCTGGTTGCCCCAACTCCTGCCCTCCCAGGACAGGAAGGGTGATTCGCCCAGGGCAGGGGTTAAACAACTTACTTTGGCATAAAAGGACACAGGCTGGAGACCAGAACAGAACATTTTATGGGACAGCTATACAGGATCAGGACTACACCAGCCAGACTCAGCTTCTCTGTCAGTCCCCTCGCAGCCTCACTTCCCCCTCTGAGGTGTTCATCTGAGGCTTGTTGAGATGGACCAAAAAACCTGCTCCCCCCCATCCCCGGCCAAAGAAAGGTAATGTTCTTCCACCTGCTTTGCTCCACTCCTCTGACAGACTAAACTAAAAATGTCCAGTCTGTTCTAATCCAGATGGGGAACTTGGGGCACAGGGACTCCAGAGCATTGGTTGGGATTTAAAAGGGGTATGTAAATGAGGACAGGGTACCGCACATGCACAAGGTTCCCATAGATTCCACAGGACTTGTCACAGACTGCCAGGGTAGGAGTTGGAGCGTCTGACTCGGCCTTCCTTGGGGGCATCTTTCTTTTCAGTATCTCTTGAACACACTTCTCAACCCTGACCCAACACACACCTGCAAGTCCTGCCTTTAGCTCTGTGCCTGCTGCCTGAGACCCAGGCTCTTAGCCTACCAGGACCCAGGGAAGAAAATGGGGGAGGGGTAAACTGGGTTCCAGGGTACAATCCAAGCCCAGAGACCTGAACACAGTGGGAAGGACCACGTGTCAGATGGAAGCCACTGCCCAGGATGTATCTGGCTTGGGCCATGAGTTGGGGGCAGTGGTGGGTTGACAGGTGAAAGGGGAGGGTCAGGGAAAGGGGTCCAGGATCAAGGCCCAGGGCCCCAAAGATGGAGGCTGCCCCTGGGGGCAGAAGCCCTTGCACAGGTCCCAGAGTGTTTCCTGTGCCAGCAGGGTGAAGACCTGGGCCCAGCGACCCCTCTCCTCAGCCTCACTAGCCTCATGGAGCCGGTAGACACAGGACAGGCCTGTGAGGAGCAGATGTTCAAAGTCCCAAGGGCTAAGAGGAGGCCCTTTCCGCAGGTCCTGGAACTGCCGCAGCCGCTGCTTAGCACCCTCCAAGTCACTGGGCACGTGGTGCTGCAGGAGGAGCCTGAGTCGGCGGCCTGGGCGTGTGGATGCCAGCTCCTCGTCCTGGATGTGCAGCTGCCCCATGACATCCATCTCCAGCCCAGCCCAGAGCAGCTGCAAGGGGAGCCATGTAAGGGGTGGGCTGGAGCCTGGGGGGCAGGGCAGGGAGCAAGAGTGGGCCGGGGGTGGGGGGCATAAGCAGGCAGTAGGACCCATGCTGGGTTGCCCCCTCCCACACGCAGCAAGCCTAGCTTGAGACATCCCGCTTCCCAACCCTGAGCTTAGGGACCTCTGGACATTCCCTCCCCCATATCCCAGGCTGGAGGAAAGACCTCAAACATCACTTCCGGGGCCTCTGGCTCCTGCAGGCCACCTCCCACGCTGGTGCTGTCCATGGGCTGCCCTGGGGCAGCAGAAAGGAGTCAGGCCCTGGCAAGCTCCACCCTGAACACCCCACCCTCCCAGAAGTGCCCCTTAGCTGTGTGGTAGGGATGCCTAGAGGTTCTTCTATCTACAAAAGAGCAGAAATGCCATCCCATGTCCCCCTTCCCTTTACACACACATGCATGTTGACATTCACCCTCCCAGGCATGGGTCTTGTGATCCCCAAATCATCATCCCAAACCCAGATACCACCTCGGCAAATGTCCAGGACTCCTCCTTGAACTTCTGCAGTTCCGTTGGCAAAGAACTCCAGACCACTGGGTCACAAGACACTTCACTTCCCACTTCCCCTCCCTGTAATCATCTGGGACAATGTGACCTAAAACAGTGCCAGTGACTCTCCCCAAGGGTTGAGGACCCCTTTAGGAAGAGATCTACTCCTTCCTTGCTCCTCAGTAGTGATCATGCAGAAGGTGGGGAAGCAAGGCGAGGCAGGTTGTCTGCTGCAGCTTCCTTCATTGCACACTCTGGTGTGCCGCCCAGCCCTTGGAATGATGGTCCTGAGCCCAGGGCGGGTCCAGAGGTCCTGCTTCGTGTATCTAGAATAAGGCCACTGCCCACCTCTGTCCACGGCTGGCATTGAGGGCACTTGGGGCTACCTCCCTTTGCCTGGACCTTTCTGGTTCCAGGGTTGGGGCCCAGACTATTACTCCTGCTGCATAGGTCAGTCTGGTACCATGCCCACAGTGCCTAGGCCATGCTAGGTTCAGAGAGAACTAATTTTAACTGCTATCAGCTGGCAGCATTCCTTGGCTCCCATCCACCCCACCCTAAAGCCCCGGTACCTGGATGGTGCTGGGTTGTAGTCACCCCAGGGAGAAGGCAAATGGCTACTATTAGCCAAGCCAGGAACTGCATCGTCCCAGCCATACCCCACCGCGTCCTCTGAGTCTTCCTCTCCCCAGCTGCTCTCTGCTTCTGCATCCGCCGGCCACACGCCACTGCTCCAACTTTCCACTGCAGGCTGCTCAGGCGTTCCCTACTTTGTGTGTTAGCCTTCAATACTGAACAGGGAGGGGCTGGCTCTGACTTCCCAGGACCTTTCCATCTCATGGAAATGTGGAATCTTTAGTTGTTGGCAGTAGGAGCCTGGCTCCCTGCTTGTCAAGCCCTCAGCCTGTTCCTGTCCAGATGGGCGGGATGCTTGCTTACTAGAAAAACGGTGCTTGGTAGCCAACAGCTCTTGCTTGGCCCTCCTAAGAGGTACGAAAGAGCCCAGGCAGTAACAGTACCTTACTACTTGTCCTCACCCCCAAAACATCCTACAGCTGAGCTCAGGCTCTAACACCCAGTCCAGCCCAGCCCAGCCTCCAGGGAGCCCCTCAGCAGCCAAAAGCATCAGCTGCAAAACTTGGTTCTGGAACTGCAGTGGTTCTCCAACTACATGGTGCGCTGGCTGGGTGGTCCCACAGACCAGCAAAGCTGAACACTTCCAGCTCGGAGACTCAGTCATCAGCCATACAGACCCTAGAGTCCTGTCACCTAGAAAACAAATCTGTAGCTTCTAAGTATCTTTTGCGTCAGCCCTGGGATGGCCTTTGCTTGCTTACAACATTCTCAGCCCTGGCTGGAATCTAGGAAGATTACCTTAGCCCAAGTGTGACGGGCTATTAGCTTGCAGGGAGCAGGATGCAGGGTTCAAGACTCAAAAATGAGCTATGGCTCATGGAACCTTGTGGATGCTTGGTGGGTGGGGGTTTCCCTGGTTCCACCCAGACCGCTCGGTCCATCAGCTGCCACCAGACAGTCTGCTGTGACAAGAGGCTTTCTCCTGCAGTTGTTGAGGGCCCTGCAGTTTTCAGGAGACGCCATGCCATACCCATCCTAAGCCCTGTGGACAGTGAGGACTTTCCATTTCAGCTCCAGAAACCCCCTCTCAGAAGAACATCCAGACCTGCAGGTCACCATGTCTGCAACTGTACTACTTAGTCCCATTAAAAGAGACTCCTGGGTTGGTAGTCTCTTTAAGGAAGAGGGGGAAAATCCCTGCTGAATCTCCCCTCTCCCGAGTCAAGCTTCACTTCTACCCACAAGCATACAAGACATGATTAATCTAAAGATTTTATTTACAGGGATGCTCAGTTATAGATAAAGCGCTTTCTAGTATCCACATGCCTTCCCTGGAGCTACTTGGTTTCAGGTTTCTTGTCTCCGGCTTCAAGCTTGAGACTCTCAGGAGGCTGGCGATAGGCAGGGAAAGCCTCCCATGGGCTGTTCAGGTCAAACTTGCGGAACTCCTGGGCCAACTCCACTGGCTCAGCCACCACCCGCTTCACCTCATCGTCATAGCGTAACTGCAGAAGAGAAAGACAGGCTTAAGCACTGAGGAAGACCTTGTTCAGAGCTACTGAGCCACTAAGGGGCCTACTTTCCCAAGGGCACAGGTGACTTCACCAACTCCATTACTTCTCTGTCCTTGAGTGCTTTTCCAGCCTCTGTCAGCAAGTCTCCACGCACATCAGTATTACCGATCAAGTCACAGCCCACCCTTAGTCCAAAATGGGCTGCCATCACCCAGCCAGGCTCCCCTGCTCACCATCCCCACATAAGCTCTGAGCTCCTTTTCCAGCACAACTGACTTTGTT
The DNA here is from genome assembly GCF_002007445.2 of Ailuropoda melanoleuca. Classification (NCBI taxonomy): domain Eukaryota; kingdom Metazoa; phylum Chordata; class Mammalia; order Carnivora; family Ursidae; genus Ailuropoda; species Ailuropoda melanoleuca. The sequence goes on along the minus strand of NC_048233.1, from coordinate 75,628,471 downwards.
CACCCATCCACTCTCATAAGGAAATGGTAAGCATTGGCCCAGGATTAGGAAGCAAGTCAGTGGCTGAAAAGAGTGAACCTAAACTGGCAAGCACTCAAGTTCAGACCATGTGGCTTTGGCATTACCACTGTCAAGAGGAAGGCAGTAAATTTGGCATTGCTTTTCTTGGTGGGAGGATCAGTTGGATAAGGTAAAGACAAACAGGTGATGGGGTGAAGAGGCAAACCAGATAAGGGAGACAGTGAAAACAAGAAGAGGGAAGTAGCCCTAACCAGAAGTAGCTGGAGAAGCAAATGGGACCATGCAAAACCCTGAGAAAACAGGATATTTGGGTACTGAAGAGAAAGGGTGATTGCCACTATCTCAACATTTCAAAAAAGTTACTCTGCTACAAAATCACACGTGTATGTATGCAATAGACCATTTTCCTGCTCACGAACACTCTGTAGCAGAAGGATGGTAAAGCAAAGCACTGAAATCCTTCAGAAGGCCCTTGTAGTCACAGGTTACTGATCCTGCCTTTGACCATTTTCAAGGGCTAACCGTTTAGTGTCTTCCCTGTCAGCTGCCTTCTCAGGGGTCCAGGGCAGGGTAAAATGGTCCTTCGCTTTTCCATCTTGTGGACAAAGTGTGTCCTCAAGGTTGCCTTGGTCATTGAAATGATCACTACGATAATGGCTAATGTCAACTGAGTATTTACAGGACACCAGGCTGTAAGCATACATCATTCGGCTCACTATAAATCTTATTAAGTACTATCGTTCCCATTTTGCAGCTGAGAAAATCATCATGGAGAAATTAAGTAACAGGCCCCAGATTATAAAAGTGATGCTAGGATTTGAATCCAGAGCCTACGTTCTCCCACGCCTATGCTATTAAACCAACCACAATACACAGATCCTATTTCCTGCCATGCCCAGGATATCCCAGGTTCCCTGCCAGTCTTTCCCTGAGGCTGCTGCCCCCGTTCCAAGGTTCCCCCTACCTCAACGTAGCCAGACAGGGGAAAGTCTTTCCGGAAGGGATGTCCCTCAAAGCCATAGTCTGTCAGGATCCTTCTTAGGTCAGGGTGGTTAGCAAAGAAGACTCCAAACATGTCCCAGATCTAGGAAAAAAGAGGCCCTCAGGCAACTAGTCCATCATGGCCAACACAGGGGCGAGGATGCCCTGCATGCAATAGTTTCAACCAATTCTGCAACTCTGGCCTAGAGGCAGGATCCACCATGTCCAGTAACTTACCTCCCTCTCATACCAGTTAGCAGCCTTATACACAGAAACCGTGGACTCAATGGGTGTCAGCTCATCTGTATAGGTCTTCACACGGATCCGAGAGTTGAAGCGCAGAGAAAGCAGGTTGTAAACAATCTAGGGAGAGCAGAAGGAGCTGGAGGACCAAGATGGACACAGGATCTGGGGTGGGAGTCCCTGAGTGAGAACATCAATGACGAGGATATAAGGTGGGTTAGGGTTCTACCTGTGAACGTGTCTTCTGTCCTGAAGCTAACCTCAAGACCCTTCTGTATTTACGACTACTTCCGAAGGCCTAAGCCCTGCTATAGCTCACAGCACGTCAGCGTGCTTGTCTTTGCTCACGCTATTCCCTTTGTCTGGGATGACTCTGGACCCCCCTCTCCTAGCCCCAGTCCTTACTGGGCTACTTCCTGGTCTCTTGGTCATCCATGAAGATTCAGCACAAACATTCTCTCTCCCTTCAAAGCGTCCCAGACAGAACTGAGTTCCCCTGTGTTCTCGTAGCATCTAACATCCCATGCACTGTGTTACCACAGTCAGCTCTTTATGTGTCCTTCTCCCTCACTAGAGTTGGGGGGACTCCTTGAGGACAGGTATTGGGTATTACTTCTCCCTTGATCCCAAGATCTGGCAAATAGATGATCAGTAAATATCAATAGCTAAACGTACTGAGAACATACCATGTGCTGGCAATCTACCTCTACTATCTCACTTCACAACCACTCCATGAAGTAGGACAATTTTATGCTTATTTTGCACACAAGAAATCTAAAGCTTAGGGGGTGCCTGGGTGGCTTGATAGGTTAAACATCTGACTTTGGCTTGGGTCATGATCTCGGGGTCCTGGGATCAGGCTCCCCACTCAGTAGGGAGTCTGCTTCTCCCTCTCCCTGTCCCTACCCCTGTTTGTGAATGCACGCTCTCTCTCAAATAAATAAGTAATCTTAAAAAAAAAAAGAAGAAGAAATCTTAAGCTTAGAAAGATAAACAAAATGTCTGAAGTCACGTAGCCTATTAGTGGCAGAGCTAGGATTCAAACTTGAGGTTTGCTTGATCTGAGGCCTTAGTTTAACTGCTGTGTTGTACTGTTTGACCTGAACTAAACTAAGGAGGCCTATGGTTCCCACTGGTAGCCTTCACCCTAAGACTTGTATGTCCCTTTTCTTTACCCACCAAGTCTTCTCAAATTTCCTGACTGACCTCAAAACGATTCTGCCGAGTGGGGATGTCCACGGCTGTCAAGTCAGCCAAGGATTTGAACTGCGCATTGGTGTGATCCCTGAGGAAAATCAGCACTGGGATGACTCCATCAGGATGGATACAGATCTCCAACTCATTGAAACAAGACACCTGCAGACACGGAAAGGGAGAAAAGAAGGAACAAAGAGCTACTGAGAGAACAGCTAACTTCAGCTGGAGTCTCCTGGTTTAAGATAGAGAAAGAAGTCCAAGTGGGATAGAAGAGACTGGTTTATTTGACACCAAGCTGCCTACTCCTACATGCCCTGAGAACATGTTCTTTCTTGACCCATGACCAAACAACAGTTGTGAGCATTACCTGAACTTGTTGGACATACTTGGGCAGGATTTCAGCCACATACTCTCCAAAAGCTGAGAGCTGCTTGTGGGCCACATCATCCTGTGGTCTGACAGTGGCTGGAAGAAGAAGGAATATTTAACAAAGGAATGGAGAAGGCAGCAGCCACACCTGCATTCAGTCTCTTGGGCTCGCAAGGGGTGTTGTCTCCTGGCAGGGCTCCCTGCAGAACTTTGAAGAAGGTGACGGTGGAGGGTTCCTCCTCCAGGAAAACTTAGGAAAAATGTCACCTACAGAGTCCACAAAGACTCTCCTTATTACTGCAATTGTGGTATTTGCCTCTTCTCAAAGCTATTCCCTGGTTCTTCCTTCACAATGCCTGCATTTTTGCTAAAGCAGCATACATTTCAACTCTCTTACCACACCAGGGACTCTTTAAGGGTGGGAACCAGAACTTTTGCTTCTCTGTACCTCCTTAGGCACCTGGCTCAAGCAGTTTCTCAAGCTAAGAACTTCAAGACTGAAGAGCCCTCAAAGATTATCTAGTTGAAACCTTTTTTGGGGGGGTGCCTAGGTGGTTCAGTTAGTTAAATGTCTGCTTTTGGCTCAGGTCATGATCCCAGGGTTCTGGGATCAAGCCCCATGTTGGTCTCCCTGCTCAGTGGGGAGCCTGCTTCTTCCTCTCCTGCTCATGCTCTCTCTCTCTTTCTCCGTGTCGTTATCTCTCTCTCAAATAAATAAAATCTTAAACAAAACAAAACCTTTTCCCCCCCCACTGATGAGGAAACTGAGGTCCAAAAGGAGGAAATGTCAGGTCTCCTGACTCTCAATCCGCTTATGTTGACTGTAATATATCTCCCTACACCCATTCATGCATCCCTCAATCACTGAGTACCCACACATCACAGGTTGCACACACCACAGCTAAGTGTTCTCTGCCTTTGGCAGCAGGCAAGCCTGCTGTGTCACTCACTAGTTCTGTGACTATGGGCAAGTTACTTCTCTGAATTGTTTCCTAATCTATCTATACTAAGAGGATCACAATAGCTATCTACCTCCTAAGATTGTTCCGAAGACTAAATAAAATCGTTCACTATATCACTTAGCAAGCTGCCTAGCACACAACAAGCACTCAATATGAACTATCTTAACAGGCCTCTATGACCCAAGCATTGTTTCCCGCTCTCAATGAGCTGACAGCTTAAACAAAGAGAAAAGGAATCATGGAAACGGACGAGAGGTAATCAGGGCCATAACAGGGAGACAAAAGGATACACAGAGAGCCCGATTCTGCTCGCAGAATGAGGCCCACTGCAGTCAGGTCTCCACAAGCAGAGATTCGCCAGAGGAAACAGGGAAGGACATCTCAGGCAAGGGCAAACACCTGACGAAAAGAATGAAGGGTCCCCCGCCTGTAGTCCCGACAAAGGCGCGCCCGCACATACTCACGGCGCGTGTCGGCTGCGACGCTTTCCCTCCTCACCGGCAGCAACAGCACCGAGGGTCGCCCGGCCCCTGCACCGGAAGATAAAAAAAGACACAAGCGCGAGGTGAGGCTTGATGGGCTCCCTGCGCTAAGCGCGCCTCCGCTCCCGCCCCGGGCCTCAGCCAGCTGCCCCCGGCTTACCCCTGGCCAGCGCCATGGACCCCACGAGCCCCCGCCACCAGCCCCTGGCCGCCGCCGCCGCCGCCGCCATGTTTCGGGATGCAACCAGGAAGCCAAAGCGAGACCCACAGGACACGGACCCCAAGGGCAGGGACCGGAAGCGGAAGTGTGCGTCTGATTTTTCTTCCGGGCGGACGCGGGGCCGAAAGCAGTGGTTCCGGATTCCGGGCTTCGGAATGAAAGGAGGGCAGGCAGGCGAAAAACCGAGGCAGGCAGGTGGGGAAACCGCGAGGTGAACGTAGCCCTAGTTTGGTGTAGCAGAGGCTGGAGAGAAGGCGAGGACCCTAGGGAACCGGACGGGTGAGAGGAGGGGAAGGGGCGGGGGTTCTGGGTTCCACATTCCACTCCCCTCCCCCACTCCCAGAGCTAAGCTTTTGATCAGGGGCAGCGGGCGCCGGGAGGGGGCGTGGAGAGAAGCCGGGGGCACGGTGTTGGGGGGAGGGGGAGAGAAGGGTCGCCTAGCGACCGTTTCCTAGGCGACTCCAGGTGGAGCGGGGACACAGCTCCAGGCGATGGGCCTACTAATGCTCCGGGCTGGGGACGGCTGGGCTTCGTCTCGCATTCTGGGATGGAGTCTTGGGGAGTCGTTAGGGCGAACCGGGAAGTGCAGGGGAGAAGTAGAAAAGAGAAAATGTGGGGCTAACAGATGTCCCAGGCCAAGCCTTATTTTGGAAGGTATGAACTCCATGCGCGGGGGAAGAGGGACTTTGGCCACAAGAACGCGGGGGTCTATTTTGTCGGGTTCTGCTGCCCAGAGCCTCACTAGTTTTATGCCCAGTAGTCATTTGGTTAGCAAGGGTTTTTGCCAGGCTTAAGATCATAGGCTTCTTCCAGTGCCTTGCTTTCACATATTGGCCTAAATACCAAGCGTTTTGTTACATCATGGAAAGGAATATTCTGTTTTCTTAGGGGAACACCGAGAGTAGGAAATTTCATTGATTTCATTAGGGTTGGAGTGCTACTGCAGGAGAATGAACTCAGCTTTGGTTTTAGGAGAGCTTCCGGAATGTCATTAGGACTAAGGCCAATCTCTGCCCACTTTGCTATCACTTTTACCTTCTCCCTCCCTGAATTGAACAGTTGGATTAATAGACTGTGGATTCCCCATTATTCAGGGTGGTGTTGCTTTGCAGACAGGTGGCAGAGAGAGAAGTTGGCTACCATGGAGTCACCAGAGGAGCCCGGAGCATCCATGGATGAGAACTACTTTGTGAACTACACTTTCAAAGATAGGTCACACTCCGGCCGTGTGGCTCAGGGCATCATGAAACTGTGTCTGGAGGAAGAGCTCTTTGCTGATGTCACCATTTCGGTGGAAGGCCGGGAGTTTCAGCTTCACCGGCTGGTCCTCTCAGCTCAGAGCTGCTTTTTCCGGTCCATGTTCACTTCCAACCTGAAGGAGGCTCACAACCGAGTGATTGTACTGCAGGATGTCAGCGAATCTGTTTTCCAGCTCCTGGTTGATTACATCTACCACGGGACCGTGAAACTTCGAGCTGAAGAGCTGCAGGAAATTTATGAGGTGTCAGACATGTATCAGCTGACATCTCTCTTTGAGGAATGTTCTCGGTTTTTGGCCCGCACAGTGCAGGTGGGGGACTGCCTTCAGGTAATGTGGCTGGCAGATAGGCACAGTGATCCTGAGCTCTACACTGCTGCCAAACACTGTGCGAAGGCCCACCTGGCCCAGCTGCAGAGCACAGATGAATTTCTCCACCTGCCCCATCATCTACTCACTGATATCATCTCGGGTAAGTTGAAGGAGAGGGGCACATCATACTCATCTACTTAGGTATGATTAGTGGCAGTTCTAATTCAGGAGAAAGGAATCTTCAGGCTTCCTGGTATTAATTTACATTATTATTCCTGGTAGGGATTTAAATGCTTTTTGAGAGATTGAGGTGAGATTTAGCTGCTGTCATAGGCAGTCCCTTCCAGAGGAAGAACCCTGGAAAATAAAAGCAGTACTTTGCGACTTATAGTTAACCCTTGAACAACGTGGGGATGAAGATTGACATCCACATAGTCAAAGTCCATGTATAATTTCGACTCTCCCAAAACTTCACAAATATCCTGCCATTGACCTGAAGCATTATCTTATGGATAACATAAGAAATCCATTAACATGTATTTTCTATGTTGAATGTATTATATACTGTGTTCTTTAAACTACAGAAAAGAAAATGTTATTAGGAAAATCATAAGGAAGAGAAAATACATTACAATACTGTACTATATTTATTGAAAAAAACCCGCATATAAGTGCACCCACACATTTTAAACCCGTCAACTATCTACAAGTATTGAATTAAAAAAAAAAAAAAAAGCAGTGCTCACCCCCAAAAAGTAGTGAGGAGCTGTTTTGTGTATTAATGTTCTCCTCTGTCTTGCACTTTGCCTGTACCTGTGGGACTGGTTACCTAAATAAATTGATGATGAGTCAAGATATTTACCTAACAAACATTTTAAGTGATGGGCCAACTTTAGGTAACAATCCTGACCCTTGGGGGCACCTGGTCGGCTCAGTCGGTGAGCTTTGTTCTCTTAGATTCAGCTTAGGTTCTGGTCTTAGTGTTGTGGGATCAAGCCCCATGTGGGGCTCTGCACTCAGCAGAGTGTGCTTGAGATTTTCTCTCCCTCTTCCCCCTCCCCCCACTCGTGCATTCGCATGTGCACGCACGCTCTCTCTTTCAAATAAATAAATCTTTTTTTTTAGATTTTATTTATTTATTTTAGAGAGAGCGCATGCACGAGGCTTCAAGTGGGAAGGAGCAGAGGGGGAGGGAGTTTAAGCTGAAGCAGACTCTGCACTGAGCAGAGAGAGCCCCATGTAGGGCTCGATCCCATGACCACGAGATGATGACCTGAGCAAAAAGCAAGTGTCAAATGCTCAACCAAATGAGCCACCCAGGCGCCCAGTAAATAAATCTTGAAAAAACAAACAGAAAAAACAATCCTGACCCTGCAAGTGAGGTATGCAATTTAGGTTAATTTCTTACGCGCGCGCACACACACACACGATGGTAGTCTAACAAAGTGATTCATATCTTTAAAGGTACTGGCTCTAAATTTCTCTTTTAGATTGTTGGATTGCCATTGACCATGTCTTTCCTCTGACTGTCCCAGATGGAGTTCCGTGTTCCCAGAACCCAACAGAAGCAATAGAAGCCTGGATCAATTTCAATAAAGAAGAAAGAGAGGCTTTTGCAGAGTCACTCAGAACTAGCTTGAAGGTAAGGCAGATTTCTCTTTAGGGTTGGGACACCATAGTATCTATGCATTCCAGCTGTTGATCTGGCCTCTTTGATAGCTGGTGAATGAGTCATCTCTGGCTCAAAGTTAAGAACTGGGGAGGAGGATGTGTGCATGAGCCCAGAAACCACCAGCCTCTGAGCTCCACAAAGTTCCTTAAGAGAACTACTTTCACCATTGCATTAATCCTAAGCACCTTTTTTCTAAAGCACCTTTTTTTCTAAAGCACCAGTTCGGGATGAGAGCAACAGATTCTCTGCCCCAGCTTAATGTCTGAAAGAAAGTGATTGAAGGACAGTCAGGATGGCACACAGTAACTCGAGGGAGGTAGGTTAGAGCAGGATGCAAGTGTGTGGTCCAGAACCTTAAGGGTAGGTTTCTCAGCTGAGCCTTAGCCTAGAACTGATAGATGTCATCTATGATTTTAATTTTGCCAATAGGAGATCGGGGAGAATGTGCACATTTACCTGATCGGGAAAGAGTCATCTCGTACCCACTCGTTGGCTGTGTCCTTACACTGTGCAGAAGATGACTCCATCAGTGTAAGTGGCCAAAACAGCTTGTGCCACCAGATCACTGCAGCCTGTAAGCATGGTGGAGACTTATACGTGGTGGGAGGGTCCATCCCACGGCGCATGTGGAAGTGCAACAATGCCACCGTGGACTGGGAATGGTGTGCACCTTTGCCCCGGGACCGGCTCCAGCACACCCTGGTGTCTGTGCCCGGGAAAGATGCTATATATTCACTGGGTGGCAAGACACTGCAGGATACCCTCTCCAATGCAGTTATCTATTATCGGGTAGGTGATAACGTCTGGACAGAGACAACCCAGCTAGAGGTGGCTGTGTCAGGGGCCGCTGGTGCCAACCTTAACGGGATCATCTATTTACTTGGGGGGGAGGAGAATGACCTGGACTTCTTTACCAAACCTTCCCGACTCATCCAGTGCTTTGACACAGAGACAGACAAATGCCATGTGAAGCCCTATGTTCTGCCCTTCGCAGGTCGCATGCACGCAGCTGTGCATAAGGATCTGGTGTTCATCGTGGCTGAAGGGGACTCCCTGGTGTGCTACAATCCCCTGCTAGACAGCTTTACCCGGCTTTGCCTTCCTGAGGCCTGGAGCTCTGCCCCATCCCTCTGGAAGATCGCCAGCTGTAACGGGAGCATCTATGTTTTTCGGGACCGATATAAAAAGGGGGATGCCAACACCTACAAGCTTGACCCTGCCACTTCAGCTGTAACTGTCACCAGAGGCATTAAGGTGCTACTTACTAATTTGCAGTTTGTGTTGGCCTAAGTCTGTGGGGGGAAGAGCAGCTGACTTTTGCCCTTCCGTTTTCCAGCACCTACCCATCCAAATTCAAAGTCTCTGGGGCCCCCATCAGAGTACTATGTTATTTTTTGGCACATGTTGGAAAGGGCAGCACTACAGTCCTTCCTGAACCCATAGGGGTGTTTTAGACTGCTTCTGCTCATCTGGCTGCTCCAAGAGTAGGCCAGCCTGTCCTCTGCTGTCGCCTGGGAACCCTGTGCCTCACTGCAGATGGTCCAAGTAAGCCGTTTCTCAGACTGTAGGCACATCCTCCTGTCATTCCCTCATCGGTGTTAAGTGGAAGCACCTCTGATCCCAGGACAGAAGGAAAGATGCCCCCATCTTCCTTTTTTCTGTAACCTGCAAAGTGGCTAGTTGGTAATTTTCCCTCAAAGAATTAGGTGTTAAGAGTTTTCCTTCAGGCTTTGGTTGGGAGAATGGTCTAAGCTGAAGGTGTCCTTCACCAGCAAGCGCCGACTCTTGAATTCAGGACACCACGTCTCGTGTTTTCTCACTTCTCTGTCAGGAAATGAACACTTTGGGTTTTTTTGTTTGTTTGGTTGGTTGGTTTTGGTTTTTGGGTTTTTTTTTTTCTTTTTTCCCTCAGGATACATGCTATTTATTTATCTATTTTTAATTTTTCTTTAGACTATATTATTTGCTTCAGGGGTACAGGTCTGTGATTCACCAGTCTTACACGACACACAGTGCTCACCACAACACATACCCTCCCCAGTGTCCATCACCGGCCACCCTATCCCCCCACCCCCTCCCCTCCAGCAACCCTCAGTTTGTTTCCTAAGATTAAGAGTCTCTTATGGTTTGTCTCCCTCTCTGCTTTTGTCTTGTTTCATTTTTTCCTCTCTTCCCCTTTGATCCCCTGCTTTCTTAAATTGCACATATCAGTGAGATATGATAATTGTCTTTTTCTAATCGACTTATTTCGCTTAGCATAATACCCTCTAGTTCCATCCACGTGGTTGCAAATGTCAAGATTTCATTTTTTGATGGCTGCGTAATATTCCATGGTGTGTGTGTGTGTGTGTGTATGTATACACACACACACACATTTTCTTTATCCATTCATCTGTCGATGGACACCTGGGCTCTTTCCATAGTTTGGCTATTGTGGACATTGGTGCTATAAACATTGGGGTGCAGGTGCCCCTTCAGATCACTACATTTGTATCTTTGGGGTAAATACCCAATAAACACTTTGTTTTTTGTTTTTTTGGGGGGTTTGTTTTGTTTTTAAGATTTTTATTAGAGAGAGAGAATGAGTGGGGGGAGGGGCAGAGGGAGAAGCAGATTCGCCAAGGAACAGGGAGCCCGATGCAGGACTCGATCCCAGGACTTTGGGATCATGACCTGAGCCAAAGGCAGACGCTTAACTGACCGAGCCACCCAGGAGCCCAACCCTTTGGTTTTATTTTTGGCTTACTCCAAGGAGTAAGCCAGAAAGAAATAGAAAGTATTACTTCTGATTAATAGCAGAAACTTTTTTCAAATTTAAATATATAAGGTCTTTACTCTTTTAAAAGCCCTAAGGTAAGCCAAGAGATAGGAACTGTTCATACAAATAAAAGTTTTGGAAGGGATGTGTGTGTCTGTTTTGAATTCTAAAGGAGTGACTTGCTAAGGTAAATGGCTTATATACCAGCCACAATACTGATTAGATCCTGAACTTCCTTTTCTACATACAGGATCAGTGCTCCAAAAGGGGAGGAGAGCCCCATGGGGCCAGTGAATTGGGAGTCTGACAGTGGCAAAGAGTCTGGGCTGAGTATTTCTCCTCTCTTTTCCCAGTGTTAAATGTTTTTGAGTCATGCTAAATATCATTAGGCACAGTGTTACATACACAATAGATTTCTTTGACCCAATTCGAGAAACAAGGACCCTCATCCCATATCCCAGTGATATGAAGCCACATGAATTGAAGCCAGTGAATTGAAGCCACACTAAATCTCTCTAGGCATACAACAGTGTTACTTCAGGAAAGTAAAACAAGACAAAGGGAGCAAATTATCCATTACTTAGCACATTGCTGCTATGTCAAGTCTGGGCTTAAGCCCCCTTGGTCCTGTTAAAACTATTTGATTCTGTAGCAAGCAAGGTTGTCTTGAGTTCTTTCTGATCTGTGTATTTCACGTCTGTGATGTGTGACCAGTCTTATCCTTTGCTGCCCCTGCAGTAATCTCCTTGTGGAACTCTTTGAGAACTTCCAACTGGCCAGATCTGATGTGGATGTGTGACCGGATCTTGGTGATGGCTCTTACAGCCTCCTCTGGACTCCAGTTGTACACCTGAAGTACAGGATTGGGAAATCAGAGAAAGAAAGGAGCAGGTGTTAAGGTGTCCTTGACCTAATAACAGGTGCTAATGGACTCTCAGAATTTCATTATTTTAAAAACTTCATCTGGCGGGGGGGGGTGTTAAAAAACATGCCCCATATATTATAAACGGTGGGGGGCGGGGTACTATAACCCCCAGTCAACCAGTCCCACAATACGTTGCAATAGGCTGAGGGGACATCAGTCTTTCTATCTAATTCTTGCTCTGCCAAACCTCGGAAAAAGAAGGTTGAACATGCAAAGCTGAGATCCTAATTCAAGCTTGCATAGGCCTATTAGATGTCCTCTGGGATCTGGGCTATTGGTTATAAGTTTCCTGGAGAGAGTATATGGTAGATGTTTTTATTCAGCTTGTCACCAGGGCACGGAAAACACTTTTTAGATTTAAGTAGGAGGGTTATCTTTGTGTTCTAAGGATACCTATTGGTTTAGAACTCAACAAAACCACGAAACTACAGATTTCAAGCCCAGCTGGGTCAATTCTCATTAAGTCCAAAGTATCCTCCTGAGAACCCACCTCCAGTAAATGGAGTCCTAATGATCAAAGCTTTAATACTGTTAAATCACTTACCAGTCCACAGTAACTCAAAGCCAGGCCTGTTATCTCCACATTTCTTTTTTTTCTTAAACTAACCACATAACTTAGTAAACGCTCTACAGGGGCCAGGCAGGTAATAAAGATGAGTCAGGTTGGGAGCTGTGTAACAGGAAGTAATGGACTAGAGAGTATTTGCTTATAAATAGTCTTAAAAGCCTCACACCTACCAATCATAAAGTAATAGACAAAATTCCATTGGATCCTCTGTTTCTAGAAATTAATGTTCTGAACTTTGATCTGAAATACTTCAAGAAATCTTGAGTCCTACAGAGCTGTAAGTGACCAGCATTGTTATCTACAGTACTAGGTTTCCTGACATACTATTTATAAAAAATGCTTTTATTTTAGCCTTTTACTGGTGTTAACGTCCTTTGCAACTTCATTTTTTGAGTGCCTGTTGTAGGTAGTAAGTGCTTGACATACTTTCCATTCAAGCTTCATGACACATTTAGTTTGAGGATCAGAGAGGGAAAGCCACTTTGCCTAAGGTCAAGGTCACACAGCTGTTAGGTGACAAAGCCAGAGGTCAGCCTATCTGCAAACTTCAGGTGCTTTCCACCTCCCAACGGCCTGAAACTGGGGACATGGCTCCTTCCAGGAAGGCCTTCCAGTAGACCAACCATGCTACTGAATTTCTAGAAATAGGCTGTAAATAGACCAGTCCAGAAAGACCTTTCCTACCTGAATCAGGTATGCTGCCACCATGGTGGCACTTCTGGAGCGCCCAGCCTTACAATGCACATAGACACACTGGCCCAGCGCCTGGTACTTGAGAGCAAACTGGACTCCTTTCTGGAGGTTAGCCAAGGTTGGGACTCCAGTCATGTCTACTGTGCTGAGCCGCAGCTGCTCGACTCCTGCTTTCCTCCATTCCTGCAACCAGGTCCGGCAGCGTAAAAAAGGAAATGAAAAAAGCCTGATGTGAGCAGTAGGAATACAGGCTCCCAAGAGACAGCAAAACAACAAGGAAGCTTAGGGTTTACTACAATGTGAATATANAGAAGCAGGCTCATATCAGAAGAGCCTGATGTGGGGCTCGATCCCGTAACGCCGGGATCACGCCCTGAGCCGAAGGCAGACGCTTAACCGCTGTGCCACCCAGGCGCCCCTGTTTACTATTTTCTAAACAAGAAACTTCTTACAGAGATGTCTTTAAAATGGCTGACCTGCATGGTTGGTCTTTCATCAAACAACAGCTGTGCTACTAAGTTAGAATCATGTTCAAGATTTAAAATGTTCTTAAAGTACCCTTTGGGTATTTGAATCTTTAGCTGCAAAATATTAGCTGTATAAAATTCATCTACAAAAGTTGTGAACTTTTTGCATAATCTTGGCACCCATGCAGTGACCCAGCTGCAGGGCTGGGCTACTATATTTTGCAAGAGCTTTCTTTTTTTTTTTTAAAGATTTTATTTATTTATTTGACAGAGATAGAGACAGCCAGCGAGAGAGGGAACACAAGCAGGGGGAGTGGGAGAGGAAGAAGCAGGCTCACAGCGGAGGAGCCTGATGTGGGGCTCGATCCCACAATGCCGGGATAACGCCGAGCCGAAGGCAGACGATTAACCGCTGTGCCACCCAGGTGCCCCTGCAAGAGCTTTCTATTTCTCTTGTCTGTAAGTCTCTTTGCCACTTTTTTTTTTTTGAGAGAGCACGTGGTACAAAATAGAGTTACCATTTTAAAATTAAAACACACACCTACCTTTGTTAATACATTATCACTTCAGAAGAAGAAAAGAATAAGCAATAGAAGAAATAAGGCCTCTGGTATATCAAGCAATTTTTTTTTTCCCTTAAGAGTCCAGATAAGGTGGTACCTGGCTGCTCAGTTGGTAGAGCATGCGACTTTTGATCTGGTTGTAAGTTCAAGTCCCACCTTGGGTATAGATTCCTGGACCCCACCCTAAAGTTCCTAAGTCAGAATTTCTGGGGGGTGGTACCTAGGAATTGCTATTTTAACAAGACTGCCAGATAATATTTATGCTTATTAAAATGGGACAGCCACTGCCGTGGAGATTTTTCTCTAGGCTAGTTGGGTAATATAGCTGCATCGTACACGTGTCAATACCTCAGACCCAGAAATCGCGCACTTTTTGTGACTCTTTATTGCACAGGACTGACCACACTAGGGAACATTTAACATTTTGGCTAATAATTCCGGAGGCCTTGTAGCAAAGTACTCCAGGAAATCCAAGGAACTGTTATCCATTTCTTAAAAATGTATGTATGTCATCACTAATGAATATATTTTAAATGTAAGTCCATTTCTAAGGTTACAAAAAAACCTACTCGTTGAAATAATAGCCTCTTGATCAGGTTATATCAGTACAGTAAAGAAGAAAAATGATTGTGTCATGCTAATAGGTGTCAACACAATAAAGACAGGGCAACATCATTATTTATTTATTTGACATGGGGAGGGGAAGGTGAGAGACCATCTTAAACAGGCTCCACACCCAAAAGGGAGCCAGAGGTGGGGCTGATCTCAAGACCCTAAGATCATCATGACCTGAGTCCCATGCTTAACTGACTTAGCCACCCAGGCGTTGCAAGGCAACATCTTTATATGAAGATAGTGCAATGTCTAATAACCGTTGCGGAGAGTTCCACAAACAAGCACTGAAGCTTAATGAAAATTATGTTTTAGGTCTGAACTCTGTTATGACAATACTTTGGAGTCCCCCTTTATCGCTAACATATGAATAAAAATTCCCTCAAATCAATACCAAATGAAGCCTATGCAATTTTTCAAGGGGTTGTTTTATGATAAATTACTCCTGGAGACTGGGGGGTGGCCCTTCTTCTTAGAGTTTATAGGGTCTTCGTCTTGAATGCCTGAGGCAACGCTTGACAGTGCTCAGTGTTGAATGAATGAAATCAGCAAGCCATAGAAAAATTGCCTTTCGATTTGGTTACTGACTTAAGTTACGTAAATTAAGAATACATTTGTGCACAAAGAAGTAGACTTTGTCAATTCTTTAAAATGCCTTTCACCTCGGTTTCTCTTTCACAATTAGTTTCTACCTACAGCCGCAGCCATTTAAGCTTAGAGGGCGGAACTGAAGAGGCAAAAAAGCCTGGGGCACGTGTCTCTGGGGCACGGTCACCTGCGGCTCCCTCTCCCCCAACCAACTCCCCAAGGCTGTTCCAGGCCCAGCCAGGGTGGTCGAGGCGGCTGGCGGGCGCCCCTGCCCTTGTCCCTGACCCATGCCCCGCTCCCAGTCCGTCGTCACCTTTGCGGAGTTACACAGGAACCGCGTCTCATATTCCTCGTTCATGGTGATCACCCCGCGCACGTTCTCGTCCTCTACCAGCTGCCGAGGCAAAACGGGGGCTCAGAAAGGGCAGCTGAGGCACGGGCGTCTCTCGCCGGCTCCCAGTCCCGCCGCGGCCCGGCCTCCCGCCCGGCTCCCCCGCCACGGCTCACCCTGCGCGTCATGCCCCGCAGCGGCAGCGCACCCAGCAGCACCGTGGGGTCGATGCGGTGGTACCAGTCGCGGTGCGCCCGGCCCGGCACTTTCCCGCGGAACACGGTGTACAGCAGCGTCGGGTAGAAGAGCACCCGGGCCAGGCCGGCCTCCAGCAACGCGCCGGCCGCCATCCCGCCCCACCCGGCCTGGCGCAGCCGCGACCCGCCCACGCCCAGGCTCGAGGTCGGCGGCCGCGAGAGCCCCGAGGGCGACTGGGACGAGGGCTGCGAGTCGTCCGCCGCCTCGAACGAAGGCGACGCGGTCGGCGCGGGCCCCTCGGGCGCCGAGACGTCGGGCCCGACGTCCGGGCGCTCGGCGGGGGGGGCCCCGGGACCAGGGATTCCCCGGCCGGCAAGTGGGACCCGGCGGTGGGAGGACGCGTCCGCGGCCCGAGGCCTGCGAATCTACGGCGTGTGAAACCGGGACGCCTGCCCGTGGCCGGCGGCCTCCCTCCCGAGGGAGGAGGCTGGGACCCCAGGTGAGGGGGGGCTCTGACCCTGCGAGTGGAACCGGGCCCCGGGCCGGGCCGAGGAAGGGCGGCCCTGGTCACTCTTCCCAGTCCCCGGCCAGAGGGTGGGGGGCTGGGACCGAGGCGAGGGTGGGACCCCACAAACGGAAAGACTAATCCAGGAAGAGACTCTGTGGTAGGGGCAGTCCTGAAGGGGACAGTTGAAGAATGGGCTTTGAGCTTTTAGGCGGCGGGGGGCTGGGGGGTGGCGGCGGAGAGGGCTAGCGGGGCACCTGGGTTGATATGGCCCTTCCCCCACCCTCCCCATCTGCCAGAACTCGTGCTCCCTCCTGCCCAAACCCGTGTGTGTGTGTGTGTGTGTGTGTGTGTGTGTGTGTGTAAAGAAAAAAATATGTAAACATATCTAATAAATTATGGAAATATATTAAGAAAGTATTGTGATTAGTGTAAATATAAAAACCACACCCTACAGAGAGGTAAGAGGAATTGTTGTGATGCTGCTTCTTTACATTAAGGGGAACATGCATCTAGTGCTATTTATTTCTTTATTGGTACCTGGTGCTTTTTAAAAAAAGTTTCTTTCCTCCTTGTCGAAGTCATAAAACATACTTGGGGTGCCTGGCTGGCTCAGTGGGTGGAGCTCGCAGCTCTTGATCATGGGGTTGTGAGTTCAAACTCCGCGCTGGGGTTAAAGTTTACTTAAGAAAAAGCTTAAGAAAAAAAAAGTCATAGGTACTCATCACAATTGGAAAATACAGTGAAGTAGAATTTGCTCTAATTCCCCTAATTTCACCACTTCAGATACATTTCTTTTTTCCTCCAATTTCCTATGTGCACCACTAGAAAACTTCTTTGTAACAACTTTATTGAGATATAACTCAACATACCATACAGTTCACCCATTTAAAGTGTACGATTCAATGGTTTTTAGTATATTCAGAGTTGTGCAATCATCGCAACCAATTTTGCTCATGTAGTTTAGAGAAAGAGGGCACGAGTGGGTGGAGGTGTAGATCTCATGATCCCGAGATCACCACCTGAGCAGAAACCAGGAATAGGACGCTTAACCAACTGAGCCACCCAGGTGCCCCACCACAAACGATTTTATAACATTTCATTATTCCCTTGCCCCCAAATCCCATATCCCCTTATCCCCCACCCCTAGGCAACCACTAATTTGTCTCATAGATTTGCCTGCTGGATGTTTCAAGTACATGGACTCCTACAGTATGTGTCTTTTGTGTCTGGCTTCTCTCACTGAGCATAATGTTTTCACGGTTCACCAATGTTGTAGCACGTGTCACTACTGTATTCGTCTAAGTAGGCACCACACCCAGCGTGGAGCCCAGTGCAGGGCTTCAACTCATGACTCTGAGATCAAGACCTGAGGTGAGCTTGAGAGTCAGACGCTTAACTGACTTAGCTACCCAGGCACCCCAGTACTGTACTTTTTAAAAATTGCCAAATAATATTCCGTTGTATGGATATATCACATTTTGTTTCCTCATTTATTAGTCAACAGACATTTGACTGTTAACACTTTTTGGCTATTTTGAATAATGCTGCCGTGAACACTCATATACAAATTTTAGTGTGAACATACGTTTTCACTTCTCTTGGATATCTAAGAGTGGAATTATTGGGTCATATGATAACACTATGTGGTCTATGTGTACCATATTTAGAAAGCGTTGTAGGGGGGTGCCTGGGTGGCACAGAGGTTAAGCCTCTGCCTTTGGCTCAGGGCGTGATCCCAGTGTTCTGGGATCGAGCCCCATATCAGGCTCCTCCGCTGTGAGCCTGCTTCTTCCTCTCCCACTCCCCCTGCTTGTGTTCCCTCTCTCGCTGGCTGTCTCTATCTCTGTCGAATAAAAAAAAAAAAAAAAAAACTTAAAANCTTAAAAAAAAAAAAAAGAAAGCGTTGTAGGGGCACCCGGCTGGTTCAGTCAGTTGAGCGTGCAACTCTTGATCTTGGATTTGTGAGTTCAAGCCCCATGTTGGCTTTAGAGATTGCTTAAAAATAAAATAAAATAAATTAACTCATTGTAATCATGTTGACAAAATTTTATATCAATTTTTTCCATGAAATGTGCCATGAGGACTTCCCATATTATTACATTGTCTTTACCATTTGGAATGAACCTAATTACCACACCATAATGTGATCATTCTCCTGTTATTGGACATTCAGGATATTTCCAAATATTTTTTTATAATTCCAGCATGAATTTTTTTTCTGTATTTCTGTATTTTCCGTATTTAGAATTACTTTATTAGGATAGATTCTTTTTTTTAGAAGAAGATTTTGTTTATTTGACAGAATGCGTAAAGCGAGAGCACAAGCAAGCAGAGTGGCTGGCAGAGGGAGAGGGCGAGCAGGCTCCACACTCAGCAGGGAGACCAATGTGATGCCCGACTTGATCCCAGGATCCTGGGACTATGACCTGAGCCAAAGGCAGCTGCTTAAACCAACTGAGCCACTCAGGTGCCCCTATTAGGATAGGTTCCTAAAGTGGAATTACTATGTCAAAGAATCATTTACAATTTTTGATTTATACAAAGTATATAACCTGAAAAATTCCATCCTTACCCCCAAACTCACTCTTCAGAAATACAAATTTTTATACACATATTTTTCCAACATTTTGTGATGAACATTTTCATGATAAAGTAACTGAATAACTGAATAAATTGAACCAGAAAAACCCATATAACCACCATCTAAATTCTACAATTAACACTTGGTTTTATCACATATTCACCTGTTAATCCATTCTATTTTTTAAAAGATATTTGTTTTTTTGTTTTAGAGAGAATCTTAAGCAGGCTCCACGCCCAGCCATGAACCGACGCAGGGCAGGGCTCGATCTCACAACCCTGAGATCATGACCTGAGCTGAAATCAAGAGTCAGACACTTAGTGGACTGAGCCACCCAGGAGCCCCTAAGATTTTATTTTTGTAAATAGCCTCTACACCCTACATAGGGCTTGAACTCACAACCCTGAGATCAAGAGTTGTATGCTGCAGTGACTGATCCAGCCAAGTGCCCCATTCCATTCTATTTTTGATACACTTAAAGTCTATTTTGTAAAAATTGGCACATTCTCTATTTACTGCTGTGTAACCTGCTGTTTACTCAACAATTTTTATAAATATTATGCCGTGTCACTGTAGATACGTATACATTTACTTTGTGGTTTTCAAAGCATTAGTATTCCAATATATGGATTTCTTNAAAATATGGATTTTTTTTTTTTTTTTTTTTTTTTTTTAAGTAAACTCTACCCTCAATGTGGGGCTCAAACTCACAACCCAAGATCAAGAATTACATGCTCTATGGACTGAGCCAGCCAGGAGCCCCCAATATATGGTTTCCAATTCAGTTGAAAACTATTTTAGAAGCCTGTATATTCCAGACAATGTTCTAGCACTTGGGATATGTCAGTGAATGGTATTCCTGTATGGACTGTATTTCGGGGTAGTTGGTGAGGGAAATTTCTTCTTTACAGCAGACTTCCTGTTAATAAATGTGGAAGGAATAATAAAATTAGAAATTCAGTATTTTGTATTCCAGCTAATAAATGTGGAAAGAATGATAGAAACTCAGCATTTTGCATCCCTAGTCAAATAATGGATCCAGTTAATGGTCATCAGTGGACAAAAGCATTAGATGAAACCCTGAAAGGAAACTTTACCTGGAGGAATTGGGCTGTAGCCACCTGAACCACTCACTGATTAATCCCCACATTGTTAAAAGCAGGACAAACTGCCATTATACATCTCCAGATGCTCATAGCCTCAACCTCAAAAAAGTCCAACCTGAGGGGCGTCTGGGTGGCGCAGTCATTAGGCGTCTGCCTTCGGCTCAGGGCGTGATCCCAGCGTTCTGGGATCGAGCCCCACATCAGGCTTCTCCGCTAGGAGCCTGCTTCTTCCTCTCCCACTCCCCCTGCTTGTGTTCCCTCTCTCGCTGGCTGTCTCTATCTCTGTCAAATAAATAAATAAAATCTTAAAAAAAAAAAAAAAAAGTCCAACCTGAATTTAAACAGGCCTCAAGATATTGCTTTTTTCTTTTTTTAATGACAACTTTTTATTTTTATTTCTATTTCACTAACTACTTAAGAGACTGAATATCTTTTATTTTTACACACATGTATATGTCAAGTTTTTCTAATTAATTAATTTTTTATGTGCATTTACATACTATTTTATATTTTGTAGTTTAATCATACACATGCACACACACTTTGGTCTTACATTGTTTATGCAGTGAAACCAAAATCTTTTCCTCATGCTCATTATTGTTGTTGTTGTTTTTTAATTCCAGTGTAGCTAACAGATTTATAAGAAGCTAACTTTTTTTTAAAGATTTTAAAAATTTATTTATTAGAGAGAGAGAGAGAAGCAGGCTTCCTGCTGAGCAGGGAGCCTGATGCAGGGCTGGATCCCCGGACCCTGGGATCATGACCTGAGCCGAAGGCAGATGTCTAACGACTGAGCCACCCAGGCGGCCGGGGCTAACTTTTCATTTCCAGCAAGTATAGACGATAGAAGGGTAAGTGAAATGGCATCACATGCAACAATAGACAAACCCAGAGCATAGATATTCTACAGGAACAGTTGACTCCGTTTCTGCAAGGCAAAAGCATGGGGAAAAAAAAAAAAAAGAATGGGAAATCAGCTCTCAGATCAGGAGTCCTAGAGACATGGTAACCAGAAATTGTGTGTGGACAGCGTGGATCCTGAGTGAAATGAATCAGCTATTAAAGTCATGTTTTGGGGGCACCGGGCCGGCTCAGTCAGAAGAGCACGTGACTCCTGATCTCGGGCTCATGAGTTTGAGCCCTACGTTGGGGGTATAGATTACTTGAATAAAAATAAAACTTAAAAAAAAAAAGCCATGTTTTTGAAATAATTGGAGACATTTGATTATGGACAGAGATAATACCAAAGAGTTATTGCTAACTTTGTTAATGTGGTCATGACATTGTTGCTGTGTAAGAAAATGCCTATAAATGTGCTTATTACATGCTTACTAAAGTATGTAGACATACGTGACATATAAGGGATTTGCATCAAAATACTGTACCAAGAAAAAAAGCAACTACACAAATATGCCAAAATATTAATCATTGTTGGAGTGATGTTCTGTGGGGAGTCATGATGCCCTTTGGCCTATTTTTAAAAATATTTCATAATAAAAATTAACCATATAGTTTTTACCGTGTAAATGTATGCTTTATAAAATGGTAAATACAGCAACTAAGTCTTTCATGAGTTTTTCATTAAAAGTTCAACCACATTGTGTGTAGATATTGTTCATTAGTTTTTACTACCCTAATAATAATCCCTTATATGATTATACCATCATTTATTTTTTGTTTATTTATTTTTATTTTTTTAAAGATTTTATTTATTTATTTGACAGAGAGACAGCCAGCGAGAAGAGAGAACACAAGTAGGGGGAGTGGGAGAGGAAGAAGCAGGCTTCCCAGCGGAGGAGCGCGATGTGGGGCTCGATCCCATAACGCCGGGATCACGCCCTGAGCCGAAGGCAGACGCTTAACGACTGAGCCACCCAGGCGCCCCTATTTTTTATTTTTTTAAAGATTTTATTTATTGGAGAGAGAGTGAGAGTGAGGCAAGCAGGAGGGAGGGGCAGGAGGAGAGGGAGAAGCAGACTCCCCGCTGAGCAGGGAGCCCCACGCGGGACTCGATCCAGGAGCCTGGGATCCTGACCTGGGCTGAAGGCAGACACTTAACCAACTGAGCCCCCCAGGTGCCCTATACCATCATTTATTTACCCATTCTCCTGTGATGGAAATTTAGGTTGGTGTCTGATTTTACTGAATAAGTGGTTTCAGCTTTTTTTTTTTTTTAAACAAGGAGTTTAGTAGTTTTTTTGGTTTATTTTTATTTATTTATTTTTTTAAGCAAGGAGTTGGCATGCCCGAGTGGCTCAGTTGGTTGAGCATCTGCATTTGGCTCTGGTCATGTTTGCAGGGTCCTGAGATCAAGTCCCATGTCGGGCTCCCTGCCCAGCGGGGAGTCTGCTTCTCCCTCTCGCTCTGCCTCCTCTCCTCTGCTCATGCTCTGTCTCTGTCTCTTAAATAAAATCTTTAAAAAAATAAAAAATAAATTAACAAGGAGTTTAGTGGGGTTTTTTGTATGTTTTTTGATTTCAGCTTTTATGCAAACATTTTACTGTCATTCCCTCTACCCTGGTTTTGGTTTGCAGTTTCTGATTATAATAGTAACATATACATATTATAAATGCAAGCACTTCAAAATTATATATAAAAAGTGAGAGTTTCCGCTAATCTTACCTCTGAAGATAGTTAATATTTCAGTTAGATGTATATTCCCCCAGGGATTTTGGTTTTTTTCTTTTTAGAGACTTAACTGTCCACCAAAATTCTTTATCCACTTCTCTTACAATATCTGAGCTGTCATATGCTCAGTGTCCCTTGAAGTAGGAGGTGATACAGGACTCAGTCACCTCCAATGGAGTGTGAGAGGAAGTGATGTGTGCCAGCATCAGGACCAGCAGGCCCAGTCCATAACTCCTCCACGAGTCTTCTTCACACTCTTTTTCTCCTCTTGGGGGCTAGAGTGGTGATGAAGATGGCTGGAATCATCTCAGCAGGAATGAGTTATACGTGGCAGAGTCCCCATCACTCTGGGTCACTAGGGGTACCTGGGTCGGTTAAGGATCTGCCTTCAGCTCGGTTTGTGATCTGGGGGTCCTGGGATGGGGAGTCAGCTTCTCCCTCTCCCCCTTCTCCCACTTGTGCTCTCTCTCTCGCTCACTTACTCTCTTTCTCAAATAAATAATAAAAATCTTTTAAAAATATCTGGGGCTCGTGGGTGGCTCAGTCGGTTAGACATCTGCCTTCAGCTCAGGTCATATATATATATATATATATTTCTTTTTTTCTTTCTTTCTTCTTTCTTTCTTTCAAGATTTTATTTATTTGATGGAGAGACACAGAGAGAGAGGGAGGAACACAAGCAGGGGGAGTTGGAGAGGGAGAAGCAGGCCTCCCAGTAGAGCAGGGAGCCCAATGCGGCGGGATCCCAGGACCCTGGGATCACGCCCTGAGCTGAAGGCAGACGCCTAACGATTGAGCCACCCAGGTGCCCCTTAGGATTTTATTTTTATCTAATCTGTACACCCAGCATGGGGCTTGAACTCACAACCCCGAGATCAAGAGTCACATGCTCCACTGACTGAGCCAGCCAGGCGCCCCTAGATAGTTTTCTAATAGCTTTTGATAGACGAATGTGTAATAATTGTACTATCATTTTTTCATTTCTCAAAGTTATAATGTAAATAGTTACAGAATATTACTTTAAAAATTTTACATTTTACAAAGATATATAATATATATGTAAACAGAAGTGACTTATATGAAAAGCTCCAAGGCACGCAGTTTCAGGTAGGTATTATTGCTATCTATACCTTCACTCCATTTATTAAGCTGCTTCAAGTTCATAAATTTACAATGAGGTACAGAGCCCAACCAGGATGGGACAGAATGTGTCCGAAGTTAGAAGGGGAGTGCATGGCTCCTCAGTGACGGCTCTCCTAGAGCGCATGGTTCCAGTGTTCTTCCCACATATCTGAATGGGACCTTCTGGATCCCCTGACTGTGGCTGGTTTTGTTTCCTGATTCCTACAAGCACCCTGTTGTTCCCTAGGACATTGATCCGAGCTCTCCTTGGGGCCCCTTCCATGCCCCTCAATTACACGTGCGTGAGATTTCAGGAGAGCCGAGCCTTTGGAAGGTTGGGAACGCTCGCCGAAAGGCGGCACCTCCATGCCAGCATACGCGATCCTGAATCCTACTGCAGAAACTGTTTCCTTCTGGGGATGGTGAATCCTAGATCATGACCAACAAGCAGATGTTCTAAGTGGCTTCCTCTGAGACTTTCTCCCCAGGAGGGAGCCATCTGGCCACTTGCTTTTTATCACATTTCTAATAGCTGCTCCATTTCCTCAAGGGCTGTTTTAAAATCATTTACTTGACTGTTATGTAAAATCTGCTATTCAACGAACTGGGCCCTCTCCTCTTCTTTAATCTTCAACTTTACTTTCAGGTCCTGGAACTCCTCCATCTGTCTTTTGGCTGTTTCTTTAAAAAGCTTCAGCTCATCTTGCAGTTTCTAACAACAACACAGAGCCCATGGGATCCGTGTGGATTCTTGCTCTGATGCCAGGGTCTCGCTGCCTAAACTGGGTTGGCACCCTTGCCCAACTGTTGGCCTGCAACAGCTCCAGCAGCCCCGCCTATTGGGTCGGGTCCTCCAGTTCTTCCTGAGTTTCAGTCAACTTCTGGGCAACTGCCCCCGGACAGCCTCCAGGAGCTGGTTCTTAAGCTTGAGCTCCTCCTCTGATTCTGCTTACTTAGTGGTTCCCAGGGTGTTCTGACCTTTCTCCTGATGGTGGTATCTGCAGTTTCCACCTGCCCATTCTCTTGCTTCAGTTTGATAATTTTTTAAAAAAATATTTTATTTATTTGAGAGAGAGAGAACATGAGCAGGGGCAGAGGAAGGGGCAGAAGAACAAGCAGACTCCCTGCTGAGCCAGACTGGGGGCTGTATCTTAGGACCCCAAGATCATGGCCTGAGCTGAAGTCAGACGCCCAACAGTTTGATGATTTTTGTACCGTCATTCTTTGAACCTCCTGAATGAAGAAGTCTGGAAACCTTGACTTCTTTGGACTTCACAGATCATAGGCTCCGAGAAGCGGTTCACATTTGTAGGCAGGGGGGCGGGGGGCGGGTGGGAGGGAGCGCTGCTGAGCTTGGAGGGAGGCTGCAGAGCATACACTATCTTAACCATGCAGGTCATTGTAGAGGCCACACTGGCTGTCCCCCAGTGCCTGCTGCTCCTGCCCATGGCTCTAGTTGCTCTGGTTTCCAGATATCCCACAGCAACGACTGGTACCGTTATATCCGTAACCATTTCCCTGTTGATGGATGGGGAACCAGCTGGGTAGCACCTTTTTTTTTTTTTTTCAACCAATAATAAATATAGTCGATTCCATGAGGGCAGAGACCTTGTCTATTCATGCCTATAACTCCATTGTCTAGCCCAGTGTCTGACATAGTTGGCATTAAGAAGTACTAGTTGGCTGAAACAAAGAATGCTACAGAAAACACCTTGTAAATGCTTTGCCTACTTAACATTTCTGAAGGAAGCATTTCTAGAAATACAACAGCCATATTAAAGGATATGTGCATCTTTCTGAGAGGGTCACGGGGAAATTTTTTAGTTTTTTTGAGTATGATTGACATACATGAACTACACATATTTAAAGTATACACTTTAGGGGCGCCTGGATGGCTCAGTCATTAAGCATCTGCCTTCAGCTCAGGGTATGATCCTAGTGTTCTGGGATCGAGCCCTGCATCGGGCTCCTCTGCTGGAAGCCTGCTTCTTCCCTTGCTTGTGTTCCCTCTCTCGCTGTCTCTCTCTGTCAAATAAATAAATAAAATCTTAAAAAAAAAAAAAAGTTACATGTGTGGAGCACATCTTTAAAAAATAAAATAAAGTATACACTTTAGGGTCACCTGACTGGCTCAGTCCGTGGAGTGTGTGACTCATGATCTCAGGGTTGTGAGTTCCAGACCCATGCTGGGTATAGAGATTACTTTAAAAATGAAATCTTTTTAAAAAATTTATTTATTTTTATTTATTTTTTAAGATTTTATTTATTTATTTGAGAGAGAGTGAGAGAGAGCCTGTGAGCATGGGCAGGGGCAGAGGGAGAAGGAGAAGCAGACTCTCAGCTGAGCAGGGAGACCAACAGCAGGGCTTGATCCCAGGACCCCCAGATCATGACCTGAGCTGAAGGGAGACAATTAACTGACCGAGCCACCCAGGTACCCCAAATATTTTTTTAAATGAAGTATACACTTTAATACATTTTGATATATGTATGTACTTACGAAACCATCACCGTAATGGAGATACTGGAATGTGCCCATCACGCCCAAGTAAGTGTTCTCACATTCCTTTGTAACCCCTTCTCTCCCAAACCTCTTTACTCCCTCACCCTATTCCTCAGCAACCACTAATCCGCTATAGATTAATTAGCATTTTCTAGAATTTTATATAGATAGACGTGAATGTTTTTAATTTTAACGACTATTGTTAAATTTCCCTCCAGTATGGCTGTCTGTGTATACACTGAGAGAGACTGTTGCTCACGACTCATCAACTTTTTAAATTTAATTATTTAATTTATCTCCCATTTGACAGTCCAAAAAATCCATATTGTTTTAATTTTAATATCTTTATTTATTTGTTAAGATTGAACTTTTTTTGTTTATTGGCCATTTGTATCCTCTCTGTGAATTGTATATTCATTTCCTTGTCCATTTGTCTAATAGGTTGTTTGTTGTTATTCTTTCTGGCCATAGAAAACATGCGAATTCCAAGTGCATGGTGTGATAAATTTCACATATTTATACATCCATGAGACCACCGCTCAGACTAAGATGTAACACATTCCAATATTCCAGAAAGTTCTCTCCTACCCCCTTCAGTTCATAGTCAGTCCCCTCTTCCTGGCAAAGATTACCTCTATTCTGACATGTCTTATTATTTTTGCCTCTTCTCAAACTTCAATTAAATAGACATACAATATATGCTCTTTTTTTCTGACTTGCTTCGCTTAATAGTATGTCTGTGAGATTCATCCACATTGTTATATATAGTAGCAGTTTCTTCCTTGTTATTGCTATATAAATGGCCCATTATAAATATATTCTACAATTTACTTATCTATAATTTACAGTTTGGGTTATTATTTTTTGGGAGGTTATTATTAGTAAAAGTGCCACAAACAATTCTTTCTGTACTTCTTTCTGTTGGGAATGGAATTACTGCATCATAGGGTATAAGTCCATTTAGTTGTTTGGGTTTAGTAGATACAGTCCAACAGTCTTCCAAAGTGATTGTACTAGTTTTTATTGCTAGTAGCAATACATGAGAGTTCAAAAAAAGAAAGCTTCCAGGCACCTGGCTTGCTCAGTTGATGGAACATGTGACTCTTCATCTCAGGGTCATGAGTTCAAGCCTTGGGTGTGGAGGCTACTTGAAAAAAAGAACAGAGAAAAAAAGAAAAGAAAAGGAAAGAAAAGAAAAGAAGAGGGAGGAAGGAAGGAAGCAAGCAAGCTTCACTGCAAGTCTCAGTGGGAAAAGATGGTCTTTTCAAATGGTGATGGATCAACTGGATGTCCACACGGAAGACAAAAGAAAAGAAACTTGACCCTTATTTCACACCATACACAAAAACAGCAGATGGCTCTTAGATCTAAGTGTGAAAGATTAAAACAGTAAAGGAGAAAATTTTCATGACCTGGGTAAACAAAGATCTCTCAAACAGAATACAGAAATCACCGACCATAAAATAAGGACCAAAAAACAGGGGCTTGGAAAAAAACAAAAACAAAAAAATAGGGCCTTATTAGAATTAAAAATATTTTTCATCAAAAGAAGCCATTAAGATGGTAAAGGCAAGCCACACTGGGAGAAGACATAAGCACTACACATATCCAACAAGGAGCTTGTATTCCAAAATGTAAAAAGAATTGGGGCACCTGGATGGCTCAGTCAGTTAAGTGATCTCAGCTCAGGTCTTGATTTCATGGGTCTTGACAGGGTTGTGAGTTTGCTCACATTGGGTTCCACGCCAGGCATGGAGCCTACTTAAAAAAAAAAAGGGTGTGTGTGTGTGTGTGTGTATCCCCCTGCTCTCTCGCCGTCTCTCTGTCAAATAAATAAAATCTTAAAATTTTTATTTATTTATTTGACAGAAAGCATAAACAGGCGGAGCAGCAGGCAGAGAGAGGGAGAAGCAGACTCCCCACTGAGCAGGGAGCCCAATGTGGGGCTCGATCCCATGACCCTGGGATCATGACCTGAGCTGAAGGCTGACTTAACCCACTGAACCACCCAGGCGCCCCTCTTTAAAGATTTTTTATTTTATTCTTTTTAAGAATTTAAGAATTCTTTTTAAGAAAAAACCTTACTCTTTTTATGATTTTGGTGTGACCATCTTCATCCACTCCCCCTCCCCTGTCAATAAATATTGTTGAATTCATTAATAAACATATCTAGGTGCTCAGTATGAAAAAGGAGAATGAATTGCTTAGCCTTCGGAAGCTCCCTGGAACATACCCATGAGTTAGATGAAGGTAGGGTTCTCAACCATTTTCTTATTCTCGTCTTTCCAGGTTTTTTTTCTTTTCATGGGGACTGACTTAGTAGATATTTCTTGAAAGGCAACCAGAAACTTTTCCCTATTTTATCTGCCTCTTGACTTAACAGCTCCCATTGGCAGAGAGGAAGGAACACTTGTTGCAGGGTACTAGTGTTACTCTTGCATCTAGTTACCAAGGAGAGCCATAGCGCATCAGCCTAAAGTGGTGGGTGGCTGGAGAGCCAGCATGATAATTATATGAAAAGCACAAATAGGCTCTTAGAACTTCAAAGGGCTTCGGGGCTCAGACAAAATACTAAGAAGTCCAAATACAAAAAGCCTGAGATGCAAACAAGTATGAAAAGCTCCCTATTTCACTTAAAGATTTTATTTTTGAGTGATCTCTACACCCACTGTGGGGCTCAAACTTAAAACCCAGACATAAGAGTCACAGACTCTACCAACTGAGCCAGCCAGCTGCCCCTCTTTCATTTGTTGCCTTCCAAATTGATTAAGATTTGTTTAAAAATAAATAACAAAACAAACAAGTAAATAAATGAAATAATTTTTAAAAAGGAGTGCATGGTTGACTCAGTGGGTAGAGCATGTGATGAATGACGGGGGAGGGGGAGTGGATGAAGATGGTCAGTTATAAGATAACTAAGTATTAAGGACGTAATATACAACATGCTGACTATAGTTAACACTGTGGTATGGTATATGGGAAAATTGTTAAAAGAGTAGATCCTAAGAGTTCTCACCACAAGGAAGAAAATGTTTGTTTGTTTTTTGTATCTATATGAGATGATGGATGTTAACTAAATTTATTGTGGTAACCATCTCACAGTATATGTAAGTCAAATTTAAAAACTAATATTTATTGAGCATCTATTCTGGGTAGGTGTTTTTCTAGGCCCTGAGGATGTAAAACGGACCAAGTCTGTATTCCTGTAGAATGTACCATCTGAATGGGATGGGGTACAAATAAAGTAAGTAAAATATGAAGTACAAAATATACTCTGTTAGATGGTGATTAGTGCTTTGGATAAAAACAAAGCAGGAAAGGGGGATTAGAAGAATGGGTGTATGTGTGTGTAATTTTATTATTTCTGTCTTTGTGTGTGTGTAATTTTATTTTATTTATTTTTTTTTTAAAAAAGATCTTATTTCTTTATTTGAGAGACAGAGCACAAGCAGAGGAGGGCCAGAGGAAGAAGCAGACTCCCTGGGAGCCTGCCATGGGGCTGGATCCCAGGTCCTGAAGACAGATGCTTAACTGACTGAACCACCCAGGCACCTCTGCGTATGTGTAATTTTAAATGAGGTGGTCAGAGAAGGCTCAAGTGAGAATGTGACATTTACGTCAAAACCTGAAGGAGGTAAGGAAGTGAGCCAGGTGCATATCTGGATGATTCTGCGGCCCACAAAGACAGTCTCTGTTTACAAAGTTTGTTAAGGGGCGCCTGGGTGGCTCAGTCATTAAGCGTCTGCCTTTGGCTCAGGGCGTGATCCCGGTGTTCCGGGATGGAGCCCCATATCAGGCTCCTCTGCTGGAAGCCTGCTTCTTCCTCTCCCACTCCCCCTGCTTGTGTTCCCTCTTTTGCTGGCTGTCTCTATCTCTGTCAAATAAATAAATAAAATCTTAAAAACAACAACAACAAAGTTTGTACAATCTATGGCAGCTGGGAGACAAATATAAAATTAATCGTGGTAATGTATATGACAACATTCTATAAGTTGTAATGATTTACAAATACAGGATGTTTTCAGTAAATTACACATATAATTACTAACAAGATCATAGATCAGCATTATAAATGTATATAAAATCATAAACTATATGGTACAATTAGGGAATATTATAATGCATAATTTAGGGGCTAATTGTTCCTGTCTGTATGGTACCAGAAAAACTGTGGTTAGTTATCCCCCCCCCCCCAGGAAAGAGGTGTTTCCAACACATGGGAAAACCTTTGAGGCTTCTGCTTGGGAGTGCCTTTATTTATTTATTTATTTATTTCATAGAGAAAGTGCGCGTGCAAGCATGAGTGGGGGGGGGTCAGAGGGAGAAGCAGACACCCTGCCGAGCGGGGAGCCTGATGTGGGGCTCAATTCCAGGACCCAGGGATCATGACCTGAGCCAAAGGCAGATGCTTAACCAGCTGAGCCGCCCAGGCAGCCCTATTTTTATTTTTTTTGTGGTGAGGTAGGGTATAATCTGTATTTGTGGATACAGGAATTATTTGCTCTGGGAAGCCAGATGATGTTACAGAGAAATCATTTGCAAACCTATGAGTAATTGCCTGTTGCTTGGGCCAAAAGGTCCCAGAACTAAGTTTTCTTTTTTTATGTGTATTTCACTTCAGGTAAGGTGTAGGACCTGCATTAGCCTTTCTAAACAAACAAAAAAACAACAAACAGTTGTAGTTTGAATTCCACCTAGATCTTGGGATCCCTGAGTCATTCTTAAGGAGGTCTTTCAGGACCTAAGCTGGGTTGTTTAAATTTTTTTTTTCTGGGAAAAGTAGATTAGGGCTGGACAATCAGTCTCTTAATAAGAACCCCTAAGAGCTTCCTGGCGCTGCAGGGATTTTCACAAGGTTGTGCGTTCACACAGCGGATCATCCTGCTAAAAAGCACTTTTCTAACTCTGAAAGCTTGCAATATACACTCATGTTCCACGTCTCAGCAAAGAAGGAAGAAGGCCTGGATCCCATTGCTTGTTGGTTGGTGCAGAAGGGGGGTGTGTCATGTGCCTAAAGCTGGCCCAAGCACCATTCCATTCACTCATTCATTCATTTATCAAATATTTTATTATGCGCATAATTCAGTGCCAAACAGAGGTCCTCGCCCACCAAATCATCCAGAACTCCTGTGGGTACTGTGCTCAGGGCCGAGAGCTTCAGATCTCAGGCCAGGTCTTCCTACCCTTTCCATCAGTAGAGCTCCGAGACAAAGAGATGCGCTCCTGCAGCTCCCCGGGCTGAGGGTTCCGCCCGCAGCCCCGGGGGCTTCGGCGCGGCTGCTTCTTCACTCCCCAGACCGAGGGGGCGCTGCAGCGCCGCGCGCTCGGCTCGCCCCTGCGCCGCTCTCAGCTCGGCTCGGCGCTGCGGGCGGCACCGCGGTGGTATGATCCCTCTCACCGCCCTCCCCCTCCTCCTCCTCAGCCCTCCCCGCCGGTGGTAGGTGCCGGAAGTGCCGCCATTTTGGGGTGTTCTGCTCTGGCGGCAGCGGCGGCGGGACGCGGAGGCTCCCACGGGACTCTGCCTCAGCAGCGAGGCGGCGGCGGCGGCGGCTGCGGAGGCGCAGGCAGCAGCTGAGGCAGCGGTGGGCTCAGGTGCAGCCGCTGGTGAGTGAGGCGGCCGCGGGTTAACGGGCCGCGGGTGGAAGGGAGTGAGGGAGGGAAAGGAGGCAGAGGGAGGCGCCGCGGGGCGGGTCCGGTCCTGGCGGCCGCGGGTCACAGGGCCCTTCGGGCGCGGCCGCTCCTGGCTCCCCGCGCCCCGGGGGCAGGTCGGCGATCTCCTCCCGCGGGTCGGGGCCCTCCGCTCCCTGGGTCCCGCCGCGCTAGTCCGGCGCGTGCCCCCGCGCCCAGGGAGACCCGCCCTCCTCGTGGCCTTGCCCCTTCTGCCCGCGCCCTCTGCCTTCACCCTCCGGGCCCCGAGGGCTTCGTTCCCTTCCCATGGGGTAGCTCCGTTCTCTTTTTTCCGGCCGCCGTGCCAGACCCAGGCTGTCTGCCCGGGACATCCCTTCCTTCCTCCTGACGTCCCACGTGTTCTTGGTGCCGACCCCTGGAGGGCGGCCCAGGACCCCTGCCTTTGTGGGGGGCAGCGCTTCCTCTCGAGAGCCACCGGTTCCCCGCCCCAGATCCGCTAGGGCCTTGGCTCGCCCTCCCCCCACATCAGGTGCTCACCCAGTCGTGGCCTAGTAACAGGGCTGGAATCTCGCACCCGAGAGCGCGGAGAGCACATTGAAGAGCTTTTTTTCTCTAGGGACCTGGCTTTGGATTTAAAGCCGGTGATGTCTTGGTTGCGGTCTTTGGGGCAGGGTGTTGTTTTAATTCTTAAGACTATAGCACAGGTTCCAAGGAGCTTCTCGTTGGTTCAGGCTCAACCTCCTAGTTGAGGGGAGGGTGGTAAGATTTTGGTCGGAGCCTGTTTCAGCAAAATGGAATCTTTTTCTCTCCAGCAGAGTTAAAGCTGTACTTGTATTACCTCGAGTAGAAAGGCTGTATAACAGTTTTAAATAACGGCAGTGCTTTATAATGTCTGCAGTGTAAGAGGTTACAGATACTCAGCGAATCCTTTACAGGAACTTCATCTTTTAAAGGTCTTTTCGCTGCCTTTGATTCTTTGTAGATTGGAGAGGCTTTAATTGGATTCTTTTCACCTTTTCCACAAGTGTTGGGTCGGTTCTTTTCCTTAAGTGTGGCGTCTCTTAAAGTGCTATGCAAGTTCAGATTCTTCTTAACATTTCTTGGTGAGGAAGAAGGCGTCTCCACATAGAAGCACACAGGGTTTCTTTCTGTTTTAACGTTAATGAGTCCACTCGGAAGATCATGAAGTTACCATAGCAGGCATAAACTATTGCCAGAGCGCCCCCCCACACTCCCCATGCCAGTTTTTATACTCTTCTAGCTTTACTTACAGTGTGTGGTTTCTGATTATGAATTAGCCAAGATTGAAGCATTGCTGTTAGTAAAGCAGAGCTGGAGCTTTCAGCTGTTGCTTTAACCAGGAAGTTTGTGGTTCCCCCAGTGGTTTTTTCCTCTTGACTGTCCACCACCTGTTTCCATTAAGAATGGCTCTTGGCCCAGAGCATAGGTCTCAACTTTTCTCCAATCCTTCGTTCTTGCGCGTAGGGTTTTCTTCTTCTTCTTTTTTTTTTTTTTAAAGATTTTATTTATTTATTCGACAGAGATAGAGACAGCCAGCGAGAGAGGGAACACGCAGGGGGAGTGGGAGAGGAAGAAGCCAGGCTCACAGCAGAGGAGCCTGATGTGGGACTCGATCCCATAACGCCGGGATAACGCCCTGAGCCGAAGGCAGACGCTTAACCGCCGTGCCACCCAGGCGCCCCAACGCGTAGGGTTTTCTTATCCTAGATGGTACCTGGGCTTAAAATCCATTATCACGTGGGGCTATTAGAGATCAAATACCTTTTCCATCTTGCTTTTCAGATGAGGAAACTGAGGCCCCTGAGGTTAAGTGACTGACTTGCCCAAAGTTACATAGCAAGTATTCTTAAAAAAGTCTCATCATAAATTAAAAAAAAAAAATTAGGAGCAATAATGCAGATTGCCTCTTAAGATGTGGTGGAATGAAAAGGGCTCTGGGATTGAAGTTAAAAGGCCTGATGATTCTTGCTTTGTCAGTTGCTAGCTATACAACCTTGACCAAGTCACTTAACTGTTCTGAGCCTCAGTTTATTCTCATCTGCAAAATGCGGGATATAGTGTCTTATCTCCTAGGGTGCTAATTCAGCTTCAGTGCAGTACCTGTGAAAGTGCCTGTGGTGTAAGAGGCAGACAGTGAGATTTTGAGCCAGAATGTTTATTTTTCTAAAGATTTCCACTTAATTTTCTTATCACAGAAGCTACAGATTCATTATCAAAAATACAGAAAAGAAATGAAGAAACTCACCCTAGTCCCATCACTCAAGTGATTGTTAGTCCTTGGTCTTTAACTTGTCCTTTTTTTATACTAGACAGATGTTATTATTTTACCAAAATAATAAATTTATTCTACTCACAGTTTTGTGACATGTTTTTAAGATTTAATAGTATATAATAGGCATGGTTTAACAAACACAGTTAATTTTTTTTTAAACAAATACATTTTAAATGGTGCTGTGGATTTAATAGCTGCAGGACATGTGAGGTGGGCCAGTGGAGGTCCGGCACAGGCACAGAAAAGTTGCTCTTTTACTTACTTATTTTTAAGATTTTTACTTATTTATTTATAGAGAGTGAGAACACCTGTGTGTGTGGGCAGGGGGAGCAACAGAGGGAAAGGGACAAGTGGACTCCACTCTGAGTGCAGACCTGGATGCCGCGCTCAATCTCAGGATCCCAAGAGCCGGATACTTAACCGACCAACAGACTGAGCCATCCAGGTGCCCCAGAAAAGTTGCTCTTTTAAACATTTGTTGGGATGAAAGAAAAGGAGGAAAGGAAGGCCAGAGACCTAACATTTATCATATGTCTACCATGTAAAAAAAAAATTTTTTTTTTAATAAAGATTTGGGCTGTCCTGCTAAATGTAGATGGTAAGTTCTGAATTCTGTCCCCCTTCCCATGATTGCCGCTGCACTTTCCTTAACTTAATTTTCCTGTGAGACTGTACCAAATAAGATGAGGAGGTTAGAAGGTAATGGTGTGCCTTGGGAAGGGAGAGAAGAGCTGTCACTTGGCCCTGGTGAAGAAGTTGCAGGAAGTAGGAGCATAGTCACCTCTGCTCAGGGCTCAGGGTACTTTGAACAAATTGCTCTTTTTAAGCTTACATGGAATCATAGGATTTGGGTAAGCTATTTCCTCAGCTTTTTTTTTTTTTTAACAGCTTTATTGAGATGTAATTCACATACCATACAGTTCAGTGGGTTTTGATCTATTACCTTATTAATTTTATTTTATTTATTTTAATTTTTTTTTATTTTTTTTAAAGATTTTATTTATTTATTTGACAGAGATAGAGACAGCCAGCGAGAGAGGGAACACAAGCAGGGGGAGTGGGAGAGGAAGAAGCAGGCTCATAGCAGAGGAGCCTGATGTGGGGCTCGATCCCATAACGCTGGGATCACACCCTGAGCCGAAGGCAGACGCTTAACCGCTGTGCCACCCAGGCGCCCCACCTTATTAATTTTAAAAAATTGTGGTAAAGACAGCTCTTTCTGCCCATGGGTCCTGTCCCTGTGCTTTAATAAAACCACCTTTTTTACACCCCCCCAAATAAATAAATAACAAGCTGTGGTAAAATATATGTAACAAAAATTGTCATTTAAACCATTTTTTATATTTGCATTTTTTTATAAAGATTTTATTTATTTGACAGCATTCAAGAGAGGACAAGCAGGGGGAGCGGCAGAGGGAGAGGGAGAAGCAGGCTTCCCACTGAGCAAGGAGCCTGATGTGGGGGCAGGACTGGATTGCAGGACCCTGGGATCATGACCTGAGCTGAAGGCAGACACTTAAGCAGCTGAGCCACCCAGGCCCTCAGATATATTTGCCTTTTTTAATGTAAAAAATACAACATAAAGCTTACTATTTTAACTATTTTTGAGTGTGTAGTTCTGTGGCATTAAGTGCATTCCCATTGATGGGAAACATATCTTCAGAACTTTTTCCGTCTTGGAAATCTGAAACTTTGTACCCATTAAACAACAACTCCCCTTTTATTCCTCCCCCAGCCCTTGGTAACCACCAGTCTATTTTCTGTTTCTATGAATTTAACTGCTTTTGGATACCTCATAAAAGTGGAGGTATATAGTATTGGCTTTTTGTGACTGGCTTATTTCACTTACCATAATATCTTTAAGGTTCATCCATGTTGTAGTATGTGACAGGATTTCCTTACTTTTAAAGGCTGAATAATACTGGGGGACCTGGCTGGCTCATAGGGCGGAGCATGTGACTCTTAATCTTGAGGTCATGGGTGGGAGCCCCATATTAGGTATAGAGATTACTTTAAAAAAACCAAAAAGCTGATTAATACTCTATTTTATGTATATACCACATTTTTTTTATCCATTCATCTGTTGATGGACAGGAGTAGTTTCCACCTTTTGACTGTTGTGATTAGTCCTGCTCTGAGTGTGCACATATCTCTTAGAGACCCTTCCTTCAGTTCTTATAATTGCCAGAATTGGGATTGCTGGATCATATAGTAGTTCTATTTTCAATTTTTTGAGGAACCTTCATACTGTTTTCCATAGTGGTTGCACTATTTTACAATCCCGCCAACAGTGCACAAGAGTTCCAGTATCCACATCCTTGCCAATATTTGTCTTTCTGTGTGTATGTGGTTAAGTAGTAGCCATCCTAATGGGGTTTGAGGTGATATTTTTTTAAGTTGAAGTATAGTTCATGTTCAATATTATTTTAGTTTCACATGAACGATACGGTCATTGGACATTTACACGCATTACTTCATTGTAGTTTTTTTTTTTTTTAAGATTTTATTTATTTATTCGACAAAGACAGAGACAGCCAGCGAGAGAGGGAACACAGCAGGGGGAGTGGGAGAGGAAGAAGCAGGCTCACAGCAGAGGAGCCCGATGTGGGGCCGGATCCCATAACGCTGGGATCACGCCCTGAACCGAAGGCAAACGCTTAACCGCTATGCCACTCAGGCGCCCCAACTTCATTGTGGTTTTGATTTGCATTTCTCTTATTAATAATTGAACACCTTTTCATATGGTTGTTGGCTATTTGTATATCATCTTTGCAGAAATATCTATGCAAGTCCTTTGTTCGTTTTTGAAATCAGGTTATATGATTTTTTTTTGTTGAGCTGTAGTTGTTTTATATATTGTGAATATCGATCCTTGATCAGATATATGATGTGCAGACACTTTTGCCCGTGTCTTTTCAGTGTTGGTTTTGTCTTTTGTCTGTTCTTGCTTTCGTTGCCTATGCTTTTGGTGTCTTATCCAAGAAATCACTGCCAAGTCTAATGCCATGAAGTTTTTCCCCTATGTTTTCTTCTAGGAGTTTTATGGTTTTGGGTTTAGGTCATTTAAACTTTTTTTTTTTTTTTAAGAGTACAATTTAGTGCCATTGAGTACATTCACAGTGTTATGCAGTCCTCATCTCCACTGTTTCTAATATGTTTTCTTCATTTGAAATAAAAATTCTGTAATCATTAAGCAATAACTCACCATTCCGTCCTCTTCCTGGCCCCTGGTAATCTCTAGACTACTTTCAGTCTCTGTGAATTTGCCTATTTTAGGTATTTCACGTAACTGGAATCAGAATATTTGTCCTTTTGTGTCTGAATTGTTTCAGTTAGCATGATGTTTTCAAGGTTCATCAGTGTAGTAGCATGTATCAGGATGTCATTCTTTTTTGTGGCTGAATTTCTCTGCTTTTTTTGAGGTCAGGGATGTCCCTTTCATCCTTTTTTTTTTTTTTTAAGATTTATTTGTTTATTTATTGAGAGAGTGCAGGAGAGAGCATGAGCGGAGGAAGGGGCAAAGGGAGAGTGAGAGAAATCTCAGGCAGTCTCCTGTCTGAAACAGAGCCTCATGTGGGGCTCGATCTCAAGATCCTGAGATCATGAACTGAGCGGAAACCAAGAGGTGGACGTTCAGCTGACTGAGCCATCCAGGCGCTCTAGGGATGTCTCTTTCATCTTGATGCCTCACCCTCTCTTGGAGCTCTTTCATAAAGGCTGTTGAACTGATTAGAATTCATGCTCTTCATATGGGTTGCCAGTCACAGGGGGATGTCCACCGACATATGCAAAACTCTTGAAATTCAAACATACCAGTGTGTGTAAAAGTCTATAATGGTAACCCAAGTCATAGTTATTGGCATCATTTCTAATCTAACTATAATTTCCAATCTTTGAATGTACATCATTTTCAGAATATTCTGTTGTGTACAGAAAAAGTGTCACATGAAGGGAACCAAGAGTAAAGAAAGAATAGGCACATTTCTGCCTTTGCTTCGTAACTAGGTAGTGGTTTTGGTAGAGGAGTGGGTTGATACCCAGGTCTTCCATATTGTGTAGGGATAGGTTTTTTATAAACATGGCGTTTAATGGCCTAGTTAGAATAACTAATACTTTTAGGGTAAGAGCATTTTTAAGGTAATCATAAGGCCTCCTGGTTTGTTTCAGTATGAACAAAGCTATTCAGAGTATTCTCATACACGAAAAGCTTTCTTTTTAAGATGAACTTCTGCTTGCTCTTTTTTTTGAGGTTCGTAACTGATTTTGATCTGCTTATCTACTTCTCTTTGCTTTTTGGACCTAGCCTCCTACTCCATTTTCCTCCTCTCCAGTTATCAAGGGAATTTTAATATTAGTCTTTGGGGTGTGGGATGAACTGGAAGTTTTATTCAGTCAGACACTGTCCCAAAGAGCTATTACAGCCCTCACAGTACTTAATATGTCGGACTTTATTTAGTGTCAGGGAGGACGTACATACTTTTTCTTCAAACAACATGAAACCATTCTTTTGTTCAAAACTATTTTTTGATTTTTGGTTATTTTAAATAATAGAATGTATTATGAAATTTAAGTATTTCAGAAATATAATTTAAACCAGAGATTAAATCCAATGTAGTTTTTCTGAATGGGACTTCTTTTTTTTTTTTTAATTGTTTGTTTTATTTATATGAGAGAGAGAGAGAGTGTGTGTGCATGGGGGAAGGAGCAGAGGGAGAGGGACAAGCAGACTCTGCGCTGAGTGGAGCCTGATGCAGGGCGCTCGGGGCTCAAGCTCAGGACCCCGATTTCATGACCTGAGCCGAAATCAAGAGTCCACTTAACTGACAGAGCCACCCAGGTGCCCCTTTGAATGGGACTTCTCACAGCTGCCAAGGTTGATTGCTGTTAGTATAATCCTGTATTAACCTGCGCATTTCTTCCTAGAGGTGCTATGGCATGCTGAAATGGTCAAGTAAAACAGAAACAAGAAATTTGTTAAAACCTGGAAAATTACTCTCCCCATAATTGAGATTTGATCTTTGATTTTCTAGTCCTTAAAATGGAAACTTGTGACTTGAAAGAATGATGTTATTTGAATGGGATTTATAACCATATCCTGGGAGAGAGAGGTGTGACTGCTGCAGTCAGTGAGCTTAAAAATTGGCGCCTTCACTGTGTCACCTTTAACATTTCTGGGCCTGTTTTTCTTCCATCTTTAAAATGGAGATACCAACTTGGAATGGTAATGTGAGAATTAATGGAGATAACTAATGCTTAGCACTGAGCAGTGCCTGGTAAAGTGCTGATAATATTTCCTTTTTTCATCTGTAAAAATAGGCATATATTTATCTCATGAGTCAGTAACACAGTTGAACCAAATAAAACAGCACAGTTAAAATGCCTAGCAGGGCCATACATAAACAGGCAGTAAGTAAGTTAGTGTTCATTTTGTTTCCCCTTTTGGGTGTACTTTGTTTCACATTTTCCTTTTTGCAGGCTTAAGGGATAAGATTGTTTCCTAAAGTCCAATTTGTGCATCTGAAATGTTTTGCTCTACAGGCCATCCTTCCCCATAGAACCTTTTAGCTCATTGTTCCCTCTGGAATACTTGGGTAATGTGGTTTCCTAGATCATCTTCACTGTATTTCTCACATGAGAGTCTCTTGATAGGAGTCTCATGTTCATAGAAAACTGAAAAATACAGGTGAGTATATTACTGGATTTGTAATAGGATCACCTGAGTCTCTTTCTAATTAGCTAACTAGTTTTAGGCATGGAGGGAGAGAGAGCAGGCTCTAGTATTTAGAGTAGTAATGTAGATGAAAGAGGTACTCAAAATCAGTTTAGTTGTTTGCTTTGTAAACTGTGTTGTAGGAAGAATCCTTGTTTGAGCTTTGTAATTTGCCAAAGACAGTTTACGGGATGAGTTCTTTGTAATTCTAACTTTGTCCTTGTAATGAAATTGGCTGTTAAAATGTCTCTTATTTTTTTTTTTTAAGATTTTATGTATTTGACACAGAGAGTGGGCCAGTGAGAGCAAGTGAGAGAGAGCACAGCAGACGGAGGGGCAGAGGAGAGGGAGAAGCAGGCTTCCTGCTGAGCAGGGAGCCAGATGTAGGACTCGATCCCAGGACCCCGGGATCATGACCTGAGCTGAAGGTAGACACTTAACTGATTGAGCCACCCAGGCACCCTTAAAATGTCTTTAAAGTAGAGGTTTCCTTACAGAATTAATCAACAGAACTGCTCTATAGTTATTTTTTAATCTCTGCTATGTTATGGAGGCCATGAGTGTATATCTGTTTATTTTAAACTTATTTGAATTCCAGAACTAAAAATTTTCAAGAATGTTTTATATTCATCATAAAATTCATATTGACTTAACATATTCTTTCTGCTAAGGCAATCTTTAATTCTCCCTAAAAATTTTACCTCATAGGCCAAAGGGATAAATATCAAAATTTTCTTGAGGCATTGAGGCATGGGTGTTTTTTTCCTTCAGAATGACCATTGTTTTACCTTTTTTTTTTTTTAAAGTAAGCTCTACACTTGATGTTGGGCTTGAACTCACAACCCCGAGAGAAGAGTCCTATGCTCTACTGACTGAGCCAGCCAGATGCCTCTGATTGTTTAAATATTTTTATTCAGAGACCATGATTTTTATAAATATGAAAAGTAACATTAAAAGTAGACATTTTTCCCCCTCAAAAAGAGAATGAGAAAGCCTAGTTAGGGGAGACTGAGTACTGCATAAGTTCTTTCTTTTTTTTTTTTTTTTTTAAAGATTTTATTTATTTATTTGACAGAGATAGAGACAGCCAGCGAGAGAGGGAACACAAGCAGGGGGAGTGGGAGAGGAAGAAGCAGGCTCATAGCAGAGGAGCCTGATGTGGGGCTCGATCCCATAACACCGGGATCACGCCCTGAGCCGAAGGCAGACGCTTAACCGCTGTGCCACCCAGGCGCCCCTGCATAAGTTATTTCAGTATCTAAAATGATTGAAAACACTTTAGTGCTTAGAACTTTGTGAAGTTCTGATGTAACCTTCTATCAGCTGACCTCCCCACTTTATGGGAAATGGACTCACTTTCGGAACAGCTTTTAGATTGTAACATTTTGATTTTTCTTTCCCTCCACTTAGAAAATAATGGCAGCATATAAAGAAAAATGGTGAGTTCTAGTTTAGAGACTGCAGTGAGATCTGATGGATCTCGCTTAATTTTAATATGCCGCTTTGGGATGTGTTCATAGGTGCAGAGTGGCCTTTGAAGGAACTGTTCATTAACTTTCTTTTTTCTTTTTATTTTTTTAAAGATTTCATATTTTTTATTTGACAGAGATAGAGACAGCCAGCGAGAGAGGGAACACAAGCAGGGGGAGTGAGAGAGGAAGAAGCAGGCTCATAGCGGAGGAGCCTGATGTGGGGCTCGATCCCATAACACCGGGATCACGCCCTGAGCCGAAGGCAGACGCTTAACCGCTGTGCCACCCAGGCGCCCCTGCATAAGTTATTTCAGTATCTAAAATGATTGAAAACACTTTAGTGCTTAGAACTTTGTGAAGTTCTGATGTAACCTTCTATCAGCTGACCTCCCCACTTTATGGGAAATGGACTCACTTTCGGAACAGCTTTTAGATTGTAACATTTTGATTTTTCTTTCCCTCCACTTAGAAAATAATGGCAGCATATAAAGAAAAATGGTGAGTTCTAGTTTAGAGACTGCAGTGAGATCTGATGGATCTCGCTTAATTTTAATATGCCGCTTTGGGATGTGTTCATAGGTGCAGAGTGGCCTTTGAAGGAACTGTTCATTAACTTTCTTTTTTCTTTTTATTTTTTTAAAGATTTCATATTTTTTATTTGACAGAGATAGAGACAGCCAGCGAGAGAGGGAACACAAGCAGGGGGAGTGAGAGAGGAAGAAGCAGGCTCATAGCGGAGGAGCCTGATGTGGGGCTCGATCCCATAACACCGGGATCACGCCCTGAGCCGAAGGCAGATGCTTAACCGCTGTGCCACCCAGGCGCCCCTGTTCACTAACTTTCTGACCTCCATGGACTGCCTACTCTTAACAGCTGTGTTCAGCTTTGACAAAATGGAGTTGAATATCACTTTTGCCCTATGTTGAAACTCTATTGAAATTTTATTTTCAAGTTGAGAAATGTCTTTAGTTTGGGGATTATACAAAATAAAGTTTTTGGATTCCAAAGCTGTTTAATTTTATAGTGTTATACTTCTAATTTTGGAAGGTCAGTAGTTTCCATTTACATGACATTGCTACTCTTCAGCAAAAGAATCGCTAAATTAGAAACTGTCACCACTTTCTCATTGTTTTTTTACCTTTTTGCTTCCTGTGAGATTGAAGCAAGCTCTTGCTGAGACTGTGGGAATGTGTGATATTTTGGCGATAATGTGGGGTAACTAAGAGCCTACAGTGAGTAGACTGTCTTTTTTAACCCAATATTATTTGGACATCTGTTAAGTTTTTGCTAGTTTGTTTGTTTGTTTGTTTCTTTTTTTTTTTTTAAGATTTTTGTTTATTTGACAGAGAGAGAGAGAGACAGCCAGCGAGACAGGGAATATAAGCAGGGGGGGAGTGGGAGAGGAAGATGCAGGCTCCCAGCAGAGCAGGGAGCCCGATGTGGGGCTCGATCCCAACACTCTGGGATCACACCCTGGGCCGAAGGCAGATGCCCAACGACCGAGCCACCCAGGCGCCCCTGCTAGTTTCTGTTTTGTACAGATAATTTACTGTAGGCTTTTCCCAGTTTCTTTGTACTTGTAGCTCTTTTATGTGGAAAACATTCCTCTTTTTTGCTCCAGTCCCCTCCCCCACACTACTATTACATAGCTTGGCTACTGTTTCTTTCTCTCCTGCATCACTTCTGTCTGTGTGATGCTGCCAACTTACCATGCTAAATTGGGTGGGATATTGCTAGTGAGAAACACCTGTGCCTTCTATTGGCTGCCTGCCCGATTCTGAATGCTGCTGTCTGATCAAGAATCTTAGGGGTCTGGAGAGTGAAAGGAAGTCAGGGTAGTGGTGACAAGCAACTTGAAAATGTGTAATTGACATCTTCAGCTAGCTGGTTAGTACTGCATATTGAAGCAGTACTGTTTTGTGATCATACAACCATTTTAAGCCTTATAGCAGGTTTTCAGCAAGGGTGTTTCACTGGAGGTTGTTTATGTGATAGAAGACTATTCCTTAGGTCTGTATTTCTTAGATGGCTAAGAGAAAGAGGAGCAGGCATTGCATTTTTCATTTGTCAGCCCTTCCCTGCTCATGGTTAAATTTCTGTTTGTCATTTAGTGCACAGTTTCTCATGAAGCTTTTCCTGCCCGTCCATTCCAATACTGTATTGTAGGATATTATTTAGTATTTTACTAGAGACTTTTTTTTTCATTTCAGCAAGATTTTAAGCTTTTTTGAGCATGGAGATTTCCTTGCTTAGTGTATTACATAACTTAAAAAAAATTTTTTTAAAGATTTTATTAATTTGTCAGAGAGAGCACAAGCAGGGGAGTGGCAGGCAGAGGGAGAAGCAGGCGCCCCGCTGAGCAAGGAGCCCAGTGTGGGACTCGATTCCAGGGCCCCAGGATCATGACCTAAGGTGAAGGCAGGTGCTAAACCGACTGAGCCACTTTGGCATCTCCCCAGAAAAAATTTTTTAAAGTAAGCTCCAGGCCTAATGTGGGGCTTGAACTCACGACCCCAAGATCAAGAGTCACATGCTCTCCTGACTGAGCCAGCCAGGCACATCATGTATTATATAACATTTGAGGAGTCAGGCACATAGTCCCTACACTAATTTATACTCTGACCTAGCCATTCTTTTAACAGCTTACTGGACCAGAGGTAGATGCCTTACTCAAGCTGGGCAAATCAGTTTCTCCTAGGAATTTGAGATTGTGACTGAGACTTAAGTCTTTTTTTTTTTTTTTTTAAGATTTTATTTACTTGAGAGACAGAGAGAACACAAGCAGGGAGGAGAGGGAGAGGGAGCAGAGCCCCTGCTGAACAGGGAACCTGATGCGGGGCTCCATCCCAAAACCCTGGGATCATGACCTGAGTCGAAGGCGGAAGCTTAACTGACTGAGCCTTCCAGGTGCCCTGAGATTTAAGTCTTTAGGGAACAAACAGATAACCTGAATTCAGAGAAGTTGAAACATATAAATTCACATGCACAGTCAAGTCGAAGCTCATCATATATCAGGAAGCAGTGAAGGCCAGTCTGCAAGGAGGGATAATTAAGTAGATTCATCCTGAAAGAAGTGTAGATGAGAAATGCACCTCTGGAGAGAGAGGAAGCCATCCACATGCAGACTAGAAACCTAGGTGCTTAAAGCCTTTCCAAAGTGTGGCCTGTTGTACTTTCTGCCTTTGGATTCTTTCAGATACTCCAGTATCCTTTCGATTAGTTCCATTTTTTTTGCTTAGGCTAGCTTGAAGGTTTCTCTTAATTACAACCAAAAGCTTTGAAAAGAGTACAGAGCTCTAACATTTCTTAGATTCATTTGAATTTTAGAATAGTTAGGTCTAGGATCATGGCTCTTTGGAAGATTGCCCTTTGCCCCCAACAGGTGTCCCCTACCCCCCCAGCCTCCCTTAGTCTGCTTGAGGTCTTGGCTCCTCTGTCTGTAGTGTAGAATTTCACCTATGTTGTAGCTTTTGGTGTGTAGAGCACTCTCTTGTGCTTTGCCAAATCAAGATTGAGGTTTTGTTTTTACACGTTTTTAATGATTATTTGTTTAGTTTATCTATTTAGTTTATTTCAGCATACGCAACTGATAATAAAA
This sequence comes from Ailuropoda melanoleuca, assembly GCF_002007445.2. Lineage (NCBI taxonomy): Eukaryota > Metazoa > Chordata > Mammalia > Carnivora > Ursidae > Ailuropoda > Ailuropoda melanoleuca. Next base: position 75,583,902 of record NC_048233.1, on the reverse strand, counting down.
TACTGCCATTTCAGGGAATCTTAAGGTGAGCCATCATTTTAAAAGAATTTTTTGTGAGGCATATGGATTAAGTTCTTCTTTTCTAGTTGAGTAACACATTTGTTTTAGTTCCTGATTGTTTCCTCTTAAGGAAAGTTGATGGACTTGAATGGAATACAATAATGTGAGTTGAATGGCAGTTGAGACTTTAAACAAAGGGTAATGGTGAGTGGCTGTGTGCCCAGTTGATGGAGTCTGTCTGGTCTCGGCTCAGTAACTTCATGAATGATCTGTAATAGGGGCATCACAGTGGTGTTTTTCTCTTTGAGAAATGTTAATGAGGGAGAGAGGGAAGCTCTGAGAAATATAGTTTAAGGCTTCTAGTTTTTTTCTTCCTATGATCATTTGATATTTAGTAAGTTGAAAGACTTTATTCCAGAAAAATGTGAAATTTCCCTGTAATACTTAGGAGCAGAAATTAAGAGACTAGAGCCAGCTTCTAAATGTGGGTTTGCATACAACCAGGAAGGAATGGATTTGCAGGGTAGAAAAAACTGGAAGACATTGTTTCACAGTGGAGGCCAACCTGATTGTTGTGACTGTGTACCTAACCAGTGTTAACCCTTCATGGAGTGCACATATGATATTGAGCTGAATGCTCTGCAGAGAGGAAGTTTTGTCCTTAGTGCTCAGTGATATTGGGCCCTTGTACAAAGTAGAGACTCAATAAGTATTTTTTAAATATTCCATGTCTGGTCAAATGGCACTTTAATTTTATGTTTTGAGACCATTCAGTACTGAGGAATAGGAAGAAAATCTAAAATTGAAGTTCTGAGAATTTTATTTGTTCAAATCATTGTCTTTTGAAGATAATCAGTACTTCAAGGAGTTTTCTGAAAAAAAATATAAGGAGCTTTCCATTGAAAGACATTAAGTTGGCTAAGATTTGTACTATAAAAGCCTTTGTGTACCTCTGTGATCTTGAAACCTCATATTGTATATGGCCTGGACAAAATCAGAAGGCTTCTAGACAACCCTGATTCTGGCTCTGTTTTCTCTAGCTCCAGAGAATAAGAAAAGGAGAATCTGATACTGCTGGCAGTCTGTGCTCTCTTGCTTTTCTGGGCCAAGACATGCATTTAAAAATAAAATCAAGGAAATTGTAAACCAGTAGTAAAAACGAGTAAAGCCCTCAGGAGTTTGCTTCCTCTCATGTCCTGTGGCCTGAGTCTCTCTTTTTTCAAGCCTTTAGGCTGGTATTAAACTAATGTGGCAAAACTGTGCTCTGGCTTTGTCCTTCTGTACTTCCCCTTTAAGATTTATGGGAAATAATCATGGAAAGACACGGTGTTTATTATGTATTTGTTTTATCATGTACTGTTTCTGTTTAATTCCCTCTGGATACATTTACAAGTGCAATAAAAAAAAAAGCCTGCAAACTTCTTATTGAAATCAAGTGCTATTTTTATTTATTAATGTTCATTTGTCTGGTGTAACTTAGCTCTGGCCTAAGTAAGACCTAGAGAAAGACTGCATTCTGTTCCAGGAAGCGTACAACTTAGAAAAATGTTTTCTTTTGAGTTCAGACTGCTTCAACTTCTGTGAACAAACCAGATCCACAGATCAGGTTTGTAAACGATCTGTTTTCTTAAGGTATCTTCTAACAGAATGGGTCTCAGGGGAAGCTGAGTGGCAGCACACATTTAGCTGGAAGTAGCAGTTCATCTCCCTGATATACATCCCCTTTGTCCATGCACAGCGATTTTGGAGGCAGGCTTGGAATTTAAATGTACACTTCTCTGTTCTGGCCCAGTTTATCTTATTTAATCATCCATTTTATTTATTATATTTTGTATGTTTGATACATTTCTAATATAATCATGTAGAAACTTGCTTTGGAGAACTCTGAAGTCTGGATAGGAAAAATTCTAAATACATTGTATGCAAAATGGTGATCTGGAAAGAAATAGCATACATAAGTCACTGAAACTATTGAGTTTGTATTTATTTGTTTTTATAAATGGGGGAAAGGTTAAGACTTGAATATATTTCATCCTTTTGCAAGAGAGTCACTAAAACAGTTTCTAATATTTCTTCAGCATTGTATACTACATGATAATATTTGTTGAAGATAGCTTGCTGAAAAAAAATTGAATCAGGCTTTCTGAATTGCCAGATCCAGAACATCAAAAAATGCTTTGGACAAAAAAAAAAAAAAAAAAAGCCTGCTGGATCCACCCCCAGGAATCCTAGTGGGTCCCCATGGTAACAGCCTCCTTGCTTACAACTTGTCACTGTAACTGTCACTGGAGTTCAGAGAAAAGCCAGTATATCAAGAACTGTGTGGCATTAACTACTCCTTGATAAAATGCTGTTGCACATTTGAAACGAGACAGAAATAGAAAGTTAAAGGTTTTAATTTCTGTGTTCCATTAATTAGATGCTTTAAAAAGCTGCCTAATTATGGTAAGGTGCAGCAGTGGGAAGGTGGTGGGTGGCCAAGGCAGGCATAGGAGGAAGCCATAGGCTCAAAAGGTTAAAATCTTGAGAGATTTTTCTTCTCTAATCCTTTCATTTTGCAAACGAGGGAAGTGAAATGCCTTACTTAGGTTCACATAGAAGCAGAAGCAGGATTCTAGCCTAGGCCTTCTAATTTTCCATTATAATGTTCTGCTGTCTCTATTTACACCTTGCATTTACCATGCCTCTACTTTTCATAAATGAAGTCTCAATTTCTGAGGTTAGGAAAGGACCTTAGAGGTTATGCAGAGAAACTTTCTACCCAGCAAAGGAGTCTCTACTGCACCATCTTGGGCAGGCAACCTCTGCCTCTTCCCTCAGGTGGGGGTTATCTGTTTAGTTAGCAAGAACCCCACTGCCTGAGTTCAAAGAGAAGATAGTTTTACATGGGAAATTTTAAAGCTATATGCTTTATTTTTCTCCTCTAATAAAATAGTAATTAAAAATCAGACCTGAATATTTTTCAGTAGCCTCTTTGTCTCCATTTAAATCATGCTTGTCAGTCATGACAAGATAGATAATTCTTTAAAAGAATTATGTCCTGCCTAAACCCTAGAACTTTGAAAAGGTAATGCCATATTTGGAACAAGCTAGCCTTCTAATGGGTGGGAGGGAAGAGATTGATAAATGTTATATTCAGCTTAAAGTATTTTATAATGTGCTTAATAAGATGAAATTGATTGTAAGCTGGAGTATCAAAGAGGCCTCAATATATTAAAAGCAAAAGCCAAATAGGCAAGTGGTTTTGTATTTTGTGGTGCATTTATGAATGCTTTTGTATAGAGTAGGTTCATTTACATAAAAGTGAGTTTTGGGTTCAAAACCAACATTATTTAGGCATTTATTAATCACATATGCCAAAAAAGCACTTTTTTTTAATTAGATGAGGAAAGCTAAGGATTCTATTTATTCATTTTTTTAAAAAATATTTTATTTATTTATTTGACAGAGATAGAGACAGCTAGCGAGAGAGGGAACACAAGCAGGGGGTGTGGGAGAGGAAGAAGCAGGCTCATAGCGGAGGAGCCTGATGTGGGGCTCGATCCCATAACACCGGGATCACGCCCTGAGCCGAAGGCAGATGCTTAACTGCTGTGCCACCCAGGCGCCCCCAAAAAAGCACTTTTTGGTCTACTTTTTTTTTTTTTTTAAAGATTTTATTTATTTATTTGACAGAGATAGAGAGACAGCCAGCGAGAGAGGGAACACAAGCAGGGGGAGTGGGAGAGGAAGAAGCAGGCTCACAGCGGAGGAGCCTGATGTGGGGCTCGATCCCACAACACCGAGATCACGCCCCGAGCCGAAGGCAGACGCCCAACCGCTGTGCCACCCAGGCGCCCCTTGGTCTACTTTTTTGAATGTCCTGTTGCTCACTATGCCAGTCATCAAATGCCCTTGTCAGAGAGGGCTTCAGCTTTTTATTTCACTTTTCCTCTTTCAGACTTGCTTGAAAGGTAGTAATAGGTAAACATTTAAAATTATAAGCTTCAGGGGCATCTGGCTGCCTCAGTAGGTGGAGCATGTGACTCTTGATCTCGGGGTCATGAGTTCAAGCACCACGTTGGGCGTAGAGCCTACTTAAAAAAAAATTATTAGACTGAGGTGTTTTTTTTATATATATACCTTTTAAGAAAAGCACATATGCATATTTTCTAAGATATACAGAAATTTTTCAGTTTCTTATAACACAGATATTTTTTCCTCGAAGAATTTACCATACCTAAAAATGGAGAATTTGGCTCCAAGATTAACTTTTCTTTTTGTCTTACCAGAAAATTAAAGTGAAAATGCTGTTGGCAGTCTTTTGCTGTCTTGACTTCAACACAGTAGAGAATGCTATAATGAAAATGTGGCTGAGTTTTTAATATTCTGGAATTTCATGACCACCAGCACTTGTTGTGCAGCCAAGGTAATTAAGGTAATCAAATATTTTAGTCATTAGTAGGTTTGGCCTGGCTCTGAAAGAACTCTCTAATGGTACCTTTATCCCCCGTGCCCTTTTCCTTTTTATTCTAAAACATATTTATTACTTAGTAGTTGTGGCTTCTAATTTGACCAGTGAATTTTTGCATAAAAGTTCATTTGCGAAGTTTTTCTTTTTTTTTTTTTTTTTTTTTTAAAAATTTTTTTTTTTTTTNATAGTGAATTAAGGTAACTGGAAAACTTTTGGCATCATTGCAATGGGTTGAGGAGCTTGTAAATATTCACTCAATCCTTACTGGAAGGAGAGAAACCTAGGGAATCATCTTCACCCTGCGGAAAGTGCCCAGCACTCTGCATGGTCATGTCCAATACGTAATTTCCTTGGGAAAAATAAAAGGAATAATACATGTTTCATCATTTTACTAATTTTTATTTATTTATTTTTAAAGATTTTATTTATTTATTAGAGACAGCAGCGGGAGTGGGAGAGGAAGAAGCAGGCTCATAGTGGAGGAGCCTGATGTGGGGCTTCGATCCCATAACGCCGGGATCACGCCCTGAGCCGAAGGCAGACGCTTAACCGCTGTGCCACCCAGGCGCCCCTGCGAAGTTTTTCTTGATTAGAAAATATGCCAAATTGTAGTGTCATGAAAGAAGTTGTTAGACTTCATATTGATGGGGGAGGGAGGAGAGACAGACAGAGACAGGGGTGGGATGGAAGAAGAGAGAGATGGTTGTATCCTTACCATTTGGCAGACAAGGAAATTTGAGGTGTTAGTAACCTCGCTGAGGAGAGTAACTTATTTGGGGCATGCAGCTATTAAGTGGTAGGACAGCGTGGGGCTGCCAGTCCACACTACAGATACTGTGCTCTTTTCCTGTACTTTTCTTGCTTGTCGAGGCCCAGTCTCATAACAGTAATAATTTATTTGTAGCCACACCTTTTCATGTGGTAATATAATTTTTAACCATTAAATCAGTGATGTAAATTCAGTATCTCATTCTAGAAGTTCTTGGGTGGAAGAGTTAGGAAAGTAGGCACATCTATTAACTGCCCTGATGTAAGATATTTTTTGTGTACCTTAACTAAAGTGTTTGCCTGTTTTCTTATCGAAAAGTGGAAGTAATTTACCCTTAACAGAAGTGACATGGAAATCAGATTTTAAGGTAGGTAGCATTCATAGCATCCTCAAGTCTTTCAAAAGAAATGCATAGATCATAATAAAGTTCCTATTGGCAGATAGGTGCAGGTATCCCTCTCGTGGGTCATTTAATAGATCAGAAAACTGGATGTTACAGCTTTATTTGGTTCCCTGTGAGACATGATGTGACATTAAAGATTGTCATCTCCTCCCACCCCCCCCTTTTTAAAATCAAGTCACTCTCTCCCAACTCTAATGCCCCACAGCCATCCTTTTGGCTCTGATAATTACTTCATAATTTTTTTTTTAAGATTTACTTATTTATTTGAGAGAGAGAGAATGCAAGGGAGATGGAGAAAGAGAATCTCAAACAGATTCCCCACTGAGCACGGAGCTCTGTGTGAGGGCTCATCTCATGACCCTGAAATCATGATCTGAGCCAAAATCGAGTCTGGTGCTCAACCAACTGATCCACCCAGGTGCCCCAGAAAATTACTTCTTAATGCTAAGCAGCCATAGTCCATGAGCTCCTAGAAAAGAGAGAGAAAGAGAACCCCAGTCTTTCCAGGGGGCCTTTCAGTCAGTGCCATATTTACCAAGCAGTCTGTCTGGTCTATGACCATGTCCTCTTTTGTCTGGGCCCGCATGAGAGTGTCCCAAATGCTAACTTGATATATGTCCTCACTAGCGATCTTGTTTTTTAAGCCTCCGTTTACAGGTTGATTCACAGTAGGGGAGTCATGTTCAGAAACTTTTTCCAATAGCCTGAATTTTCTTGTCTTTCATCTCTTTGCTTCTATTTATGTTCTTTGTACCTCTTCCTTGAGCTTGCACCTTCTGCATAGTTGACTCTATTATATCATCTTTGGGGCTGCAGAATAAAGTTGGGAGATTTTAAAGTTAAAGTTCCCAGAATAATGTAGTCGCCCACATTGCACATATGTCACATTTTGAGTTTACTAGTTAAGCCTCTAAATATGTGCTTTATATACAGTATGTGCAGTGTGATGACTTAGGTTGCCATGAGAACCTAAAAATTTTAGGCTTAAATTGTTGAGCAACAGACACACATTTTTCCCTTATTGTCTTAGAGGGAGGCTAATTTCTTCTTCTGTTTAATATACTTTTTACAAGTTGAGATATTAGGCAGCGGCCATTCTCACATATTGCGTCTTGCTAACAGGATGGGTAGCTTCTTTGATTGCCTATTATCAGTCTTCTTCACTGCAGTCTTCCACGCTCTAGTTTTTTTCCCTCTGTACTTGTCTCCTATTACTTTCTTTGCTACAGGATAGAATTAGAAGTAGGAAACTGGAAGCTTTACCTTTTAAAAAAGTGCAGCTGCTAAGAGAGGAACTATATAGTGGGATATCCCTAACACACCTGAGGAATTCTGGTCTCATGTGAGCCTCCTGAGATGAGCTATAGTGGTAACTTGCTTGAAAACTTTTTTTTTTAATAAGTATTGTAATGTTAGTCTGTCAACTAAAAACAATTCAGTTTGAATTGGAATACGTTATTTTGTGTAATTTTTGGCCAGGGTAACTTGTTTATTCTTGACTGGGTTTAGTCATGAGGACTCCCTTTTTTTGGACCAGGAAGTACAAGAGGAGATAAAAGGATGTTTTAGGTGGAACAGACTGTATATTGTTTAGTCTTAAATCTGTTTTGGATCATGGACCCCCTTTTGAAAATCTCGTCAAAAGTTACGACCTATTTCCCTTATAAATAAATAAGTACAGTTGACCCTTGAACAATGCAGGGATTAGGAATGTGCTGACCCGGCATAATAGAAAACCCGCTTACAACTTTTGATGTTCCAGAAACTTTACTAATAGCCTACTATTGACTAGGAAGCCTTACTGATAACATAAAGTTAACACATATTTTGTATATGTATTACATGCTTAATTCTTTTTTTTTTTTAATATTTTATTTATTTATTTGACAGAGATAGAGACAGCCAGCGAGAGAGGGAACACAAGCAGGGGGAGTGGGAGAGGAAGAAGCAGGCTCATAGCAGAGGAGCCTGATGTGGGGCTCGAACCCATAACGCCGGGATCACGCCCTGAGCTGAAGGCAGACGCTTAACCGCTGTGCCACCCAGGCGCCCCATACATGCTTAATTCTTACAATAAACTAAACTGCAGAAAAAATGTTACTAAGAAAATCATAAGGAAGAGAAGATACATTTATAGTACTATACTGTATCAAAATCAAGCAAGTGGATCTGTGCAGTTCAAACCCGTGTTCAAGGTTCAACTATACATAAATACAATCTACATATATATGTAAAATTTTGCACATAATATAAGGGAGTTTATGGAATATCCATGAACTATCCGTGAATTCTGAATCCTTAGATACGGACTGCTGTTCTGGTCTGGTACTATTTTTCACTTGAGGAAATGGGAAATGAGGAAGAAATGAGTAGCCCAAGGCCACACAATAGGTGTTTATAGCCATTTTGAGGTCGTACTGTAATCATCCTTGGTATATACAGTTGTGGTCTTTTGCATTGTGTTCTTTATTTTTACCTAGTTGCCTTCACATAAGTAACCTCGGTAAAGTACGTAATAGATAATTGAAGTTGTGCTCTTATCCAAAAAGTAGCATATTAATTCACAATAAGTTACTTTTTGAGAAATCAAAACAGGCTGCTCAGAAAAACTATATCTGGAGCGCCTGGATGGCTCAGTTGTTAATAAGTGTCTGCCTTTGGCTCAGGGCATGATCCCAGGGACCCTGCTTCCCTGGGAGCCTGCTTCTTCCTCTCCCACTCCCCCTGCTGTGTTCCCTCTCTTGTTGGCTGTCTCTCTCTGTCAAATAAAATTGAAAGAAAGAAAAGGAAGGAAGGAAGGAAGGCAGGCTAAATCTATATAAACCACTATATGCAATTAAGAGATTTTTAATAAAATGTTGAATGCTTGCATGTCTGTGTTTTGTTGAACATGAAAAGTGCATCTACTGCTGGAATCCTGATGTGTTCTTCTCTTTTTCAGTATATCAGACGGTGTGGACAAGGCTTTGCCTTGCATTAGGAGATCTAGGTAGTGGGATTGAGAAGTTTGCTATCATTTAGCATTCTTTGCTCATCATTACTACATTACCTACAAGGAACAAAGAAAAAATGTCCAAATTCCAAATGGTTAGTTTGCTGATAAAATATATTAGAGCAAGTAATTATGGTGGATATGTTTTATCTTGAGAATGTGAAGAGTTTTAAGTTTTGGGGGAAGTGCCTTACTGGGGGGTTCCCTAGTGTATTTTTGTATTTATTCCCCATAAGCTTGGGCTCATGCACACATATATATCAGACAGTTCAGTGATGGGAAGGAACTAGGCAGGGCTCTGTTCTCTGGAGCTCCCCTTCATGCTGAATGACTGGCAGTATTTTGTAATCAAAGATCTCAGTATATCAGCATCAACATTTTTTTTCTTTTTTGGGGGGTGGGGAGTCAAGGGGCCGGGTGGGGGAGAGAGAGAATATCATCTTAAGCAGGCTCCATGCCCAGTGTGTAGCCTGACGCAGGGCTCAGTCTCATGGCCCTGAGATCATGACCTGAGCCAAAATCAAGAGTCGGACTTTTAACTGACTGAGCCACCCAGGCACCCCCTTTTTTTTCTCCTTCTTTTAAAGGTGGTGTAAAATTCCCTCAAAAGGCTAGGCAGAGATTTCTGAGATAGAAGAATATGTTTCCTGAAAGTGTGATATGAGAGATGTTAGAGTGGATGCTGAGTTATGGTCTGAATTCATTTTTCTTTTTTTAGAATAGATTTTCTCTGAAGTCGGCAGAAACTAAACATTTTTTTTAACTTTACATTTTTAAATTACAGACTCAAAGAATTTCAAAAATGGAGGGACCTTAGAAATCACCCAGTTCAAATATTATAGCCTCATGTTTAAGATAATGATGGGTGCCTTTAGTGAGTGCTGGTAGGTGGGGCCTGTGGAGGAAGATCTAGGTCTGTCTGTCCTGTCTTTTTCTTAATTTGTATAACGTTTATAGTTGGTACCCCACACTTTAGCACTAGTCAGATGCTATCAGCCCTTATTATCTCATGTGTTAGTCTTACCTCAGAACTAGATAGTAAGTGTTGGGAGTCAGTGATTACGATTGTTGTTTAACCTCTGTAATACTGAATATAGACAGTGCATGGTAAATACTCAGTTGACACTACGAGCTAAAGTATGGAATCATGGATCCAATCAGCCATGCATTTTTTTAAATCTTGGGAGAGCTCACTCTGGCCAGAAATTGAGCTTTTCATACACTTTACACTGAGATAAATCTGAATGAATTGTTCAAAGCAAAGTAATTTTTGGAAAATAAATATTTGGCTTCCAGTTATATAAACCAGCATCTTGGGAAATTATGTTTTTAAAATTACATCAGAGGGGCACATGGGTGGCTCACTCGGTTGAGTGTTTGACTCATGATTTTGGTTCAGGTTATGATCTTGGGGTCATGCGATCTAGCCCTGCATTGGGTTCCATGCCCCATAAGGGAGTCTGCTTGAGTCTCTCCCTCTGCACCTCCCCCCCAAAATAAATAAATATTTTTTAAAAATTACATCAGAGTTTAAGTTGTGTCATCTGCTGCCTCCCCCCAAAGACCCCAAAACATAGTCTTAGAGTTGGAATGAGATCTTGATTCTGAAAACAGCAAAGGGCCAGTGAAGGTTAGGGTTGTTCACACAAATGGGGAATAACCCTTTTTTTCCATGTTCAGTTTCACAATTTAAATGATAAATTAAGCCTCATGGCTACTGCTGATCTGGTGAGAATCTGACCTAGTAAAGTTTTCACACTGTCTTTTCTATTCCCGTGGCTGGGGGATTCTTGGTGTAAGTGACTGAGATTATTGGGAAGTTCCTTGACTGAAATAGAATCTCTCAATCTCTTCTTCAAGTACCAGCCTGTGTGTTTCTGGTTTTTGTCTGGAGCATGTGAACAGAATGCATGTGTGTGAGATAATTGGGCTTTTACTAATGGCCCCCTTTCAGCAACCATGTATGGGTAAAGCTGTTCGGGTCCCTGCTCCTCCCTCTCTGAGCTCGGAGCAGAATCTGTTCTGCTGAAGCTGCTGCTCCACTTTTCAGGTTTCTATATTTGTACAGCAGCAGCAGGGGCAGCCTACTAGCTAGGCGCTGGGGCTGCCCTGTGCACCCATACTGGCTCAGGCCTGAGCAGGGCTTGCAGTTTGTGTTCTTGCGTGCGTCCATCTGTCTGTCTGTGTACATTTCTGTGGAGGACTGAGGTTTTCAAGTGAAAGAGGTGATCCGTTTGTCTTTTCTGTTTTGTCAGTTATAAATTGTAGAGAATGTTTCAGAATCTTGGAGATGGGGCAAGGAGGCAAACATATTTAAACAAAATATGTTTTAGGGAGGAAAGCCAAACTGGTAAATACAGGGTCAGAAATGGTCTTTGGGTTCTCTTAGAAACTGATCTTTTTTAAGAAATAGTGGGTTTTGGGGGCACCTGGGTGGCGCAGTCGTTAAGCATCTGCCTGTGGCTCAGGGCGTGATCCCAGCGTTCTGGGTTCGAGCCCCGCATCAGGCTCCTCGGCTGGTAGCCTGCTTCTTCCTCTCCTACTCCCCCTGCTTGTGTTCCCTCTCTCGCTTGCTGTCTCTCTCTGTGTCAAATAAATGAATAAAATCTTAAAAAAAAAACAAAAACGTGGGTTTTTGTTTCCCTTTTATTTTTTACTGGTCACAAAGATCAGTTCTTAGGGGTGGAAATGAATTCCTTGTTTGGCACACAAATTTCCTGATACAAAATCTGGGTAGAAAAGACTGAGACACCTCCACCTCCTTAAATGATTTTGTACACATCTTTTTGGAAGAGGGTGTAGTAAGGGCTAAGTCTCTTAACTTGGCCCTTTGCTGGGAAAGGAACTGTGGGAAGTGCCCTGTTGTTTTGGGCTTTGCAGTGAGCGCCCCATACTGTGTTGCGCGGATTCAGAGTGCTTTGTGAAGTTTGGCCTTATAGAGGGCTTGTAATGTTTTTTGGTGTCATGTCTATTTAAGGAATAGTAGGGGATGTGACATGTAGAGAGATTTCAGGCTATTTTCAAAGAGTATTGGGTTTGTTACTCTATTTTTAAAGGATCATTTTCTTGGTTTGTTATGAGATATTATAATTAGGCAGAAATGAATTCTGCACTTTTGATCAACTTCGGTCTAAATTCAAGTTTGTTTCTTTGTTTTACACTTTCCTTTTACTCCCCTCCCCCCCTCCATGAGTCATACGCATGCAGAGTTGGGAATAGAACTTGTCAGCTGAGTAAGGATGAGACAGTTCTCTGCACATATTTGTTGCTGTGGCCGATGAAGGGAGAAAAGGAGTTTAAATGCTGGAGAAACACAGTTCACTGAGGCAGCTTTTTCCTGTGGCTGTGTGGTATGGTTGGAGAGTTCGTGTGACTATTTGCTGATAGATTCTGACTTTGAATCACTTTGGAATCTGTTTAGTGACTTGTCCATTGTTGGCTTTGGGTGTATGTGTTTGTTTAGAGTTTGAGACTGGGTGCTGAGTCTCTGGTGCGTCCTGCATACTTAATGATTTTCTGAAATTCTGTAGAGTGTGGCTTTAAATTGGCTTCACCCTCCCCTTCTTGGCAACTCTTAGTGCCTGTCTCATTTTACTGTCCTAATGTTTTCCCATTTATACTATGAATCACTGTATACCCTCTGTAGGGGCTGTCATTGGAGATTAAAATCAGTGGCAGCTCTTTGATTTTACAGCTCAACCTGGGTAAAGGACATTGGCTAGCACGTCTCAATTCCTGCTTTCCTTTTGTTTTTGATATTTAAAAAAATATATGTATATGTAATTTCCCTGGTCTCATTTTATTTATATTTTTTTCGTTGTATGCATTTTGAAAGGGTCCACAATTTTTTTTTGTATGAGGGGGGTAATAAATGCTTACAAATACATAAATAAATGCGGTTAGAACAAGTGGTTCAGTATTTCCTAATGAAAGTTATACTTACACTGGTTGCTAATAGGCCTAGTTGGAGGTTGAAGATGGATCAGCCAGTCATTGCTTTCTTTTTTTTTTTTTTTTTAAAGATTTATTTATTTATTCGACAGAGATAGAGACAGCCAGTGAGCGAGGGAACACAAGCAGGGGGAGTGGGAGAGGAAGAAGCAGGCTCATAGCGGAGGAGCCTGACGTGGGGCTCGATCCCAGAACGCCGGGATCACGCCCTGAGCCGAAGGCAGACGCTTAACCGCTGTGCCACCCAGGTGCCCCAGTCATTGCTTTCTTATCTTCCCCCACCTTTTGTTTTTTTAAGGAGGCTCTGCCCCCAGCATGGAGCCCAATGTGGGGCTTGAACTTACCACCTCGAGATCAAGACCTGAGCTGTGAGCAAGAGTCAGACGCTTAACTGACTAAGCCACCCGGGCGTTCCAACACCCCACCTTTTAATAAGAAATATTTCTGTAGAATCTTAGGCACTCCATTAGGTAAAGATAAAATCATTTTGTCAAAGAATAAAACTCTTGGGACTCATCCTTTTTACCACAGACACCAACTTTAGTGCCTTTTAATGATAGCAAGTGTTTATTGAGCACTTTGTGTGTGCCAAGCACTGTTCTAAATGCTTTATGTATATAAATCTGTTAATTCTAACAAACACCCTATAGGGTACTGTTATACAGCCATTTTCCAGGTGAGGAAACAGGTATGACAAAGTTAAACAATTTGTCCCTAGTTACCTGGCTAGTAAGCAGCAAAATTGGGATTAGAAAGTGGTGGTGGTGTGACTCCAGTGTCTGAGTATAGGGAATGTTATAAGGTAATACTTGTCTATTAATTTTAACATATATGGAATATTTGGGATTACTGAGTTATGAAATAGTCTAACCCATCTTAATTTTAGAATTTCCTTACGAAGATGATTATGACTTTGGTTTTGCAGCTCGCCATCAACTAACTCATTTATTGATGATAAAAAGCTGCAAGGCAAATAACAAGTTCATGGAGTATCCCCAGAATTACTAGTTTATCTCTGCTAGTGCCTGCCTGTTTACTGAAGATATTGGAAGCAGAATTAACTTTAGCTTCTTTAACTCTTGCTACCTGCACTATACATTATCAGGAGATGTCTTGATAGGAGGAGTATGAGAAGGGTGGAGTGGGCAGGTTTTGCCTCATCCATTAACTGTGATCTGAGTGTAACAGGGTAACGGAGTGAGTAATTTCAGTAGAGGATAGCAGAAATGTTACTCTTTCCTAGACGGTGTGCTTGAATAGCACAAAAATTTGAGTTAGGGAAATAGGAATCAGCTCTCCTGAGATGTTTTAGTCTCTCAAATTGATGGCAGATTTTCCCTTGGCATATGTGCTTTTCCTTGGATGTATGCTGTCCTATGCTTTTTGTTTCTTGTTCTTTTTTGTGTGTAAGTCCTGTCTTCTGAACAAGACTAAAAACTCGTTAAGGACACGTAGTGGGCTTTTCTTGTGACCTCTCTAGTTCTGAATATATAGGGGGTGTTTTCTGTATGCATTTATGATTGATAGAGTTCCCAATTTATAAAGAGCTTGTTTTTGTAAAAATGAAGTCAAAGTACTGACAAGTTTAATTTTGTGGAACAGTGGTTTTTGTTTTGTTTTGTTTTGTTTTGTTTTTAGTGTTTGAAGGAGGTGAAGGAGATCATATAAATAGGTATTTAAATGTGAGGAGCACTTTTAGGAGCACAGTTCAAGAGTGATGAAAGCATGATAATTAAAGTCACTTTTTAAAAAAGTGACAGTATTAAGGAGATATTTAGAATTTGCCCCAGGGCTGTGTATCCTTTGGGATAAATCAAGCTATGCCAAACATACTTCCTGATTGGCTGAAGCAAAGGTGTAAGTTTTGTACTTTCTGGCTTACAACCTAACCGTCTCAGAAAGCATCTCCACAAAGAAGTTGTTTTGTAGGATTATGATATGAAGAACAGAAAGATGAAATAAAGTTTCCTGGTATTCAACAAAACAAGATGAACTTCCTGAGACAAGACCATATGGAAGCATCCTGCTTGAGTGCCCATGTGTTTGGGGTGAGGTTGGGGCAGATGGTACAGGCAGGGTTCTTGGCTGCTTGGTCAAGGGTTTTGGAGATGATAGAAGTTAGACACTAGGTACTGTGGAGGGGCTGTTGTATGTCGTGTGTATTGGGCATGTTTGCTTAAGAGGTGGAGTGAGCTCAGTGAAATGATATTGATGTGTTGGGTAGTGTGGGGGTAAGATAAGGGGAGAGGCTGACTTGGGATGATACCTGCAATTCGATCTTAACCTCCCTCAGAGATTAGGGAGAGACAGAGACAAGATATGGTGTGAGAAACAAGGTTCCAGATCCCTGGCCTCTTCTGTTCTCTGGAGCCTTCAAGTAAGATATTGCAGGACTGTAGGATTTTTCTATTTAAACTTGAAGCTGTTTTGATTCCTTTTTGAGATACTAGGCCAAAAGCTGTATTTATAGAACTTGTTTTGACATATTATCTCACCCTGTCCCTTGCCTTCCTTACTGGAAGCCAGCTAATGTTGCGCTCTGCCTGGCAGGAAAGGTTGATTAAAGAAAATGTACACATAGATATACAGCTGAGTGATTGAAAATAGCTTCAAACTTTGTAAATAGGCCAGCCATAAGGTTTGCAGTCCCAGCTGTGTGAACATCAGTGGAGTTGCTGGGATAATTTCAGATGGTGTAATGTCCTTACCCAACTCACATGTGGTGTGGATGCTGCTTCACCTGGACAATGGCTGTTTCCACACAAAAGTTTCAGGCAAGGCAGGAAAAAATGCAAAACAAAGTGCTTGTTCTGGAATAGAGCATGAGTTCGGATTTTTCTTTACCTTGTCCCTCATAGTTTCAAGTTTTCTTAGAGAGAGAGAGAGAGTGTGTGTGTGTGTGTAATAGGTAACATCCATATTCAGACAGTTCAACCAATATTCCACTTCTGCAGCCTTGTTAACAGTTTCTTCTTTATCTTTCCAGACCTGTTTTGTTCCTATACAAGCCATGCGTAATTCTTTTGTTATTGTAGACCTATAATCTTGATCAGTCTTAGTGTAATGGATTGCAATTGCTTTCGTCTCTTTAATAGCTGCAGCATTCCATCGCAGTGTTATACTATAATTTATTTCACTAGCACCCAACAGATGGACATGTGTGTTTCCAGTTTTTGCTATTATAAACAATGTTCTCATTAATGCCCCTTTGCATACTTTGTGTACATCAGATACAAGTGTATTTGAAGGCTGTATTTCTAGAATTGGAATAGCTGGATTGAAAGGGCATGTGCAGTTTTCAGTATTGATAAGATACTTGAGATCTTTTTTTATATTTTGCGATGATATTATCCACTGAAGAATGTTATTAGTGGACAGAAAGATCTTAATGCAATGACAGACTACCACCCCAGTTACTTGAATGAACATGTATGACCTGAAATGGAAAATTTAAGAAACCTTCTTTGGATAAGTTTAATTATCAAATCCAGCAGTTATTGCCAGAGAAGAGGCAGATTGCTCAGAGTAGGGAAGTCCAATATCTCTCTTACTCTGAGAATATTTAGTTTCACCCATTTATGATCTCTGCCAATTAGAAAAACATTTGTGGTCTGTGGCTCATTCTGGCCTGCCTTAAAACAACTTAGATGGATATCATGAGACCATTTGGTCATCAGAATTATTTGGAAGTAGTTGTGATATCTGAAATTTAATAATCACCTCAGAAAATAAAAGCAAAGTAATATTTTGAACTCTTCCCCCCCAAAAGAAAACATTTTGCAAACTGACTTATTTTACCAAATAGAGTGCTGTGACTCCAGAAAGTACAAGCTTCCCTGGCTGGTGGTGGAACTTGGGTCACTTAATCTGTGCTCTTCACTTTGGTTCCCTTGTCTGAAAAATGGGAGTGAAAATCCTGAAGAATCTCTTGAGTCCTCAGAAAAATAATTATGAAGTCATTTCCAGAAGGTTATGCATTATAGAAATGAATCTTTAGAGACATCAAGATTATAAGGTAATTTTAAAAGTAACTCTGACAGTGTTTTAGAAAAAAAAATTAGTCACATTCTGCCTACATGGTACTAACATATGGTGCAGCCCTGATGAGCCGCACAAGTGGGCTGAAATCAAAATGCATTTGGAGAGAGGAGCAGTAGTGACTCACTAGATGAGACAGATTTGGCCTTATGGCAGGGCAGGGAAACTAAGGCGGAACTGGTGGTCTTAGAACATGCCAAATTTGAGCAAGTGATACATGAATATTATGGGAAAGTAGAATGACTGAACCCTTGTGTTTGGATTAGGTGCTTTGTCCAGGGTCTCAGTCCTTGTAGCTAGGCCCCGTCTGTGTTTGTAGAGCCCCTACTTCTGCACACAGTGGGGAATTTTTGCTGCCTCTGACTTCTGTGTATATGGTTCCCTGTGTCTTTGAAGGTAGAAGCCACCAGGCAAATATTTAACATTGATATGCCTGGAACACTGGGTTCAAATGAGAAAGATATGTGGAAGAGTTAGCAGTTCTGCCCAAGGAAAGCTGCAGGCTAGCTTGGCTACCATATGTAAATTGCTGCTGCTACATCCAGCAATTTGTTGCCCAGTACTGACAGTGCTGCCAAGGAAACAGGAGGAGCTAAAGGCAGAATGAGATTCCTACACCCCACTCCACCCCCCAATAGAGAGCTGTGTGGGGAAGAGAAGGGGAATACTTAATGGGGATTTGAGAATTACTTTGAGGTTATAGGTATTTTGGGATGATGTAGGAACAGATTTTTTGTTGTTGTTAGTGGGCTCCACACCCAGTGCAGAGCCCAGTGCAGGGCTTGAACTCACGACTCTGAGACCAAGACCTGAGCTGACACCGAGAGTCGGACACCTAACTGAGCCACTGAGGTGCCCCAGGAACAGAGATTTTTAAGAATATATTTTGCATTCCCTCTATGCCTCACCTGACCACCTCCAAAATGGGATGCTTCTTATTTAGATATGTATATAGGCATATGGAAAGATAACTAAACCGATGATGAGATGGCTGATCAGGATTTTTTTTAAAGATTTATCTATTTTATTTTTTTTTAAGCTTTGTGTTAGGGAGTGAGTGAGCACATGAGTGGGGGAAGGGGCAGAGGGAGAGAAGCAGACTCCCTGCTGAGAGCGTGGAGCCCAGCACCAGGGTTGATCCTAGGAGATCATGACTTGAGCCTCAAGACCTAAGCCAAAACCAAGGGTCAAGACGCTTAACTGAGCCACGCAGGCGCCGGGGGCAGAGGTGAAAGAGTCCCAAGCAGACTACCCAGTGAGAAGACTGACATGGGGCTCGATCCCACGACCCTGAGACCACGACCTGAGCCGAAAGCAAGAGTAGGATGCTTGGGGCGCCTGGGTGGCACAGCGGTTAAGCATCTGCCTTCAGCTCAGGGCGTGATCCCGGCGTTTTGGGATCAAGCCCCACATCAGGCTCCTCCGTTAGGAGCCTGCTTCTTCCTCTCCCACTCCCCCTGCTTGTGTTCCCTCTCTCGCTGGCTGTCTCTATCTCTGTCAAATTAATAAATAAAATCTTTAAAAAAAAAAAAAAAGAGTAGGACACTTAACGAACTGCACCACCCAGGCACCTAGAGATGGCAGATCAGGGAAAGGAAGAACCAATAGCCCAACTCATCCATCCCCATCCACCTTTAGTGTACCCAACTAAAGTGAAGAGTGTCAGGGGATTTATTGATTATGTTGGCTTTATGAAATAGGTTTTACATTTATTGGTTGTGACATAAAGGTAAGGATGCTGTTGGCAAAGTTAAGGCCAGTTGTGACTCTTGATTCTTAAATATGGGCTGTTCACGAGAAAATGTTTATAATTGTTAAGTGAGAAAAGTATGTTGTGCAGTGGTATATACAGTATGATCTGTAATTTGATAATAATTGTCTGTATTTGAGTATGCGTGCATAGAAAAAAGCCTGGTAGGGAATGAACCAAAATGTGGTTTTATGTAAAAATGAATAAATAGATTAAAAAAATTTTAATTGAGGAAATAGAAAAGTTAAGGGGGGAATAAATACTTAGTAAATATTACTTCTGTTAACAAAGGACTGCTGACAGTGTTGTTTTTACCCAAATGCCACAATTTAAAGGGGGCTAAAGAAGACTTTTTATTAAAAATTGCAAATATTTATGTGTAGCTATCTCAGTTTAAGAATATGTTAGTGTAAAATTTATAAATTAGAGCAGATAAGCTAGGGAACTCATTTCAACAGTTGAAGGTCTGATATGTGTCATCTTTTTTTTTTTTTTAAGATTTTATTTATTTGTGAGAGAGAGAGAAAGCATAAGCAGAGGCAGCATCAGGGAGAGGGAGAGGGAGCAGCAGTCCCCCAGCTGAGCAAGAAGCCCAGTGCTGGGCTCATGACCTGAGCCAAAGGCAGATGCTTAACCAGCTGAACCACCCAGGCGTCCCTAGTATGTGTCATCTTTATTCCAGGTACCCTGAAGATATATAAATAGAAGGAAGGACTCGTTACTTGTTCTCATTTGAAATCTTTTTCATTAACCAAAATTTAGAAATGAGGTTTACACATAGTTTCTCCCAGGCGTGTCTCACATGTGGTAAGGACTGAACTAGAACTAGAACTGTTTGAAATCAGTTTGGAGATTTTAGATGATTTAGTGATAGTCTGGATTAATCTAGTACCATCTTATAGTTTTATAGATCAGGAAACTGAGGCCCAGAAAAAAAGTGACTTACTCAGGGGCATGCAAATGGCATCAGATCTGGTCTTTAACATACTGTTTTGTTACCTTGCAGCAAGGACAGTCAGAAGGGAACACTGTAACAGTAATTGTAAGGGCCTTAGAGAATCTGATGAATGCTGTGGATTCTCTCTTCAGGAAACCTCATGTGTCCCTCTTCATGCAGTTTAGCAAAAAAAATATCACAGGGTTCATAGTCTCCTGTCTCTATCTCTGTCGAATAAATAAATAAAATCTTTAAAAAAAAAAAAAAGATTTTTGTAGACCCCACAGAGGAAGTGTTACGTTTTATCCCTGCTAACTTAGGTCAGAACTAAGCCTGATGTAGTGCAGGACCTGGACTGTTCAACATCGAGCAAAATTACAGTGGAAGGAGATGCTCTGAGAATGAGTGACCAGCAGGGAATTTACCGTATGCTCCAGTGTATCTCTTTATTTATTTATTTTTTTTTTTAAAGATTTTATTTATTTGACAGAGATAGAGACAGCCAGCGAGAGAGGGAACACAAGCAGGGAGAGTGGGGGAGGAAGCAGGCTCACAGCAGAGGAGCCTGATGTTGGGGCTCGATCCCATAATGCCGGGATCACGCCCTGAGCTGAAGGCAGACGCTTAACCGCTGTGCCACCCAGGCGCCCCCAGTGTATCTCTTTAATCCACCTAACCACCTCAGTGTTACAGACGAGGGAAACAGTTCCGTTTCTCTACAGTCATTCAGTCTTAGGTCCACCTCTTTGTTGCTGAGTGCTCTCACACATTTTATTTCATTTAACGTTAGATTCTACCTACAATTAGTCGTGATCCATGTTCCCATGATCCTAGATAAGAATCTGGTGGCAGTTGTTACCCTGCTACAGGTTCCTAAGGAAGGTAGGTGGATTGGAGTATTAGGCAAACTCTGGATTTTAGCACGAGGCCCTGGTGCAGTTTCATTTCACGTCATGATGAGCTTGGCTAGTCAGGAAATCTTCTCATTTGATCTTTTTATTGGTTACTTGGCTTTCTAGGATATATGGGTGAGAAGACATGCAGATTCCCAATGCACTAAGCCCAAACTTTTTATTGAATCCACCATATAATAGGAAAAAGAAAGAAGCAAGAGTATTGCAAAGCAGTCTAAAAGGTAACAGTTTTTAAAAGAGCACAGTTTTCGTAAGTAATTTCTATTGTTTCTTTCCTCTTCCATTTAGAAACTTGTACAGTGGCTTGGTGTTGTATTCTGGGCATCCATTTGGTTCCTTTGGCGGTATGTAGTTATGTCCTTTAATTTTACAGGTGAGGAAGCTGACATTTCGAAATACTGATGAACTTGCCCAGAATCACACATATACTGATTAATGGCCGTAGGTTTTCACTCCCCTTAACCGTATTTCTCTCGTAACGGTTGAATCTTTGGGTGTTTACCTGCTTAGATTTGCCTTAGAAAAATGGTCAGACTCTGAGTCAACTTATGGTCCTCCATATTTAAACAGTCTTTTCTGTGGTTTGTGTGCGTGATCTTCCTTGTGGATAGTTTTAACCTGAGTCAGCTTTTCACTCAAGGGTCGAACTGCTTGACAGTATATTCCAACTTCGTCATTGCCTGGATTTTTGTGATCTTGAGACTTACTTCATTTGTGCCTTTTCTCATCTGTAAATGGAGATAGGCACCCAAAACACCACATGGCATAGAGTAAGTGTTCAAAAAATGTTAGCTCTTAAAATTATGGCTATTTTATAAATGTCTGGACATTTGTCCCTACTTCATGTTGTGATAAGGTTTACATTTTTTTTTTTTTTAAGTAAGCTCTACACTAATTGTGGGGCTTGAACCAGAGATCAAGAGTTGAGTTATCTCTACCAGCTGAGCCAGTCAGGCACTGCAAAGTTTATAAATTTTAAATACTGTATTCTGTCATCTCAAGGATGCACACATTTATTACCATTGATGGCTTTGGAAATTTCTTGATTTCTGATAACCTATTGGATTCTAAAGATAGAAAAATCTGTTCAACTCAATAATAAAGTAATAAAATTGGTGAATTATCTATTGTTTTGAATTGTCCAGGCCTATTTTCACATCTACTAGGAGACCTGGGGTTACACTGAGCGCAGGAAAGGCAAAAGGTGGGGCCTGCCTTGCCCTCCTCTGTCTTCAACCTGAATAGCTTCACTTTTATGTTTAGGGGAGAAGCACTTCTGCCTTCAAAAACATTTGAAAGTCTCTAATCTGGATAGTTATTGAGTTCTTCATTAGCTCCCTGCCTTATACGAAAAAAGTTTTTCAAAGTATCGAGGGCATTTACTAACAACTGTTAGTAAGAGTTGGTGAGTGGAACTAATGAGGCCAAGGTCATGAGTTCAGGCCTTAATGTAGGTCATTGAGCATTACTGTGCTTGCGACCAGCCCCTGTATCTAGAGTTTGTGATTCAGTGCATACTTTGTAAGATTTGCTGATGGTGAGTGAGTCAGTGGTCATCTTTCTGGGAAGGATGGTGTTTTGTCATTTACTCAACATACAGGCTCTGTAGGCCAACAGAAAACTCTGAGGAGTAAAAAAAAAAAAAAAAAATTCATTACCTTGCCTATACTAAGGAAAGTGTGTAGGAGATGTGAGTGCTTTTGTATCAGAGAGGGAATGCTGTTCGTTAGCTCTTGCATCTTTTTTTTTTTTTTAAGTAATCTCTACACCTAGTGTGGGGGCTCAAACAACCCCGAGATCAAGAGTTGCATGCTTTACTGACTGAGCCTGCCAAGTGCCTCAGCTGTTGCATCTTTTTTTTTTTTTTTTAAGATTTTATTTATTTATTTGACAGAGAGAGAGGCAGCGAGAGAGGAAACACAGGCAGGGGGAGTGGGAGAGGGAGAAGCAGGCTTCCCACGAAGCAGGGAGCCTGATGGAGGGCTTGATCCCAAAGTGCCAGGATCATGACCTGAGCCGAAGGCAGACGCTTAACGACTGAGCCACCCAGGCGCCCCTCAACTGTTGCATCTTTGAAACATGTTAAGATCATATAAATTCCAAAATATATTCCAAAATATTTCTTTATACCTCCCAGTATGGTGACTGAGAAAGATGCTGATAACGTTAACAGAAGCAGACTTCTGTGGCGCTCCGAGGAAGTACAGGACAGATGTGGTTCAGGCTTCCTCAGGGAGTGCATGCATTTTGTTTGGTTCCCCGCAGAAATGAAAGATGTGAAAAGCAAGCCTAGAGCTTTTAGTTTCCATTCAGTTCTCCTCTCTCTCCAAAGCATCTGTTTTCTTACAGACCAGGCAACAAAATGTTCGAAAAGCAAAAGTGGGAAGGCAAAGCTTTTAAAGAGAATACCTTCTTGTGTGTTAAGCTTCCCACTGTTTTTAAGTGACAAGGGTCTTTGTGGAAGAAGACAGTGCTGATCCTTTGTGTGTGTGTGAATTTTCCTTTAAAAAAGTCTTTGGTGACTTAGAAGTAGGATGATTAATATCCTACTTATGTGTTTGTTTTTTTAAATAATTCATTTTTCTCTTTCTCTTGGCTAGGCATTTAGGGTCTTCCTTAGCCCCATTAGGGCTTCTGTGTTCTCTAGGACCTAGATATGTGTCCTTCACTCTTTTATACATTGGCCCTTCTTAATAATCCCAGGCCTCTCTTTTGCTCTCTGTTCCTGGAGATTCCCCAGCTAGCATGCAGTCTGAGTCTGGTCTCACAGCTTTATGCAGCAGCAGTGTTTCTCAACTGCTTCATGCACATTTCATACGACATTTTGGGAAACATGACTCTCCGGTCTTTTCTTTGCCCTTTACATCTTCCAGAATAAAATGAACAAGTAGAAAATTAACTTACTCTCTACCCTCCAAGGTGTAACCACTATTCCAGAGCCCTCTCCACACACTGTCTCAGTAAAAGTTTGTATCTCCTGGATGGTGGTCACATTTCTCAAGAGAGACAGACCATGGGCTCTGGGGTTAGAATCCCTTATACAGATTATTTTAACATCCAGTTCCCTAGAGTAGTGCCCACCTTAAATGGTGATAATGATACAGGATTGGGTGAGGTACTGTGAACTTAGTAAATGTTAAGTTCCTTTCCTCTTAATAACTTTTGATGACGTAAGCAGCTCCAAGTAAATACTTTTAGAAGTTTTTTTGTTTTACCTTAAAATGATTGGAAGCATTACTACTTCATTAGCAGAATTGGAAACCAATTAGATCCATATGAAGAGTCAAGTACATAAGCACCTGTTTTGTGTTAGGCAACAAACATCTTTGTCTTCAGGAAGGGCAGGTAGAGGGTAGTGTCTCCTAGTTCTGGTTCTGGCTTTGTCTTTCAGAATTCTTACTTTCCAAAGTAGACTTCACCCTTGATGACTTCCAGCGACTCTTTGTCTTTAGCCAGGGCAAACAGAAGTCCATCTGGCACGGGGTGTAGAAGAAAGTTTGTGGAAATTTGGGCAGCTTTGTAGTATCAATCTTTACTTGCAAGATTGTTCGATAATGTTTAAAAATAAAACAAATGAGTTTTGTGGTTCCTCTGTTTGCTTTTAGCTTCAATTAACTTCCGCATCTTCTGGTTTTTTTTTTTCTTTCTTTCTTTTTTTTTTTTTTGTTTCAGTGGTTCACCACCGCCCTAGGGCCACTAAGATGCATTTACACAGGCAGGAACTTGGTTGCTTTGGAGAGTTTTATGCCTGGCACCTACCTATTCAGGAAGGTTGCTTTGGGGAAATAGCATGGTATTTCCACATTAATAACATGATCCTTGATTGCTAAAAGAATTATAAGGTCTTTAGCTCTCTTATAGTTTCTCATCCAAAAGTAGACGCTAAAAATGACTTTTTCGGTGACCTAAATGTTCTGAAATTCAGCCTTATAAGTGTAATCATTGTTTTGTTATTTGTTGTGACATTTGGGGACAAGCCTGTATTAACTTTTCAGTATTTTCATTTCCCCATCTTTTACATTGATGGTGTTTTTAAGTTAACTTTGAGATATTAAATGCAATTTATATTTTAAGGTATTATGTACTTTAAAAACGGGAGAGGGAGGAGGTTTTTGGGTTTTTTGTTTTTGTTTTAATTCTTGGCCATGGTGACAAAAGGGGGCTTTTCTTAGGACAGAAGCTGCATATCTGGAATTTTAAGTATAGGCATGGCCCACTTATTTTTCTTTCCTTGGTTTTTTAGAGTGAAGACATAGTCCAGAAAGGGAGGTGTAAAGCCACAGGTATGGGCTAACTGCTGGATGAGTGTGCTCTGTGGTCATCTCTTTAACCTTCTTGCATGAGGCCTGTTGTGCAGATTTGAAAACATTGCATTCAGAAAGGTGATGGCTTTTTTCCTACATTGTGGGATGTAATTTCCTGTTCCTAGGAAGCTAGAAATATTTTCTTGCCCTTTCTCACCTCTTTCTCCTTAGCTATTTTCCCAAGGCAGGCTTATCTGCCACTTGAATTAGCTGCTGCCTTGTTCTAATAGAGAGAAAGAGAGTGTGTGTGTGTGTGTGTGTATGTAGCAAGTATTATACACACAGCAGCTACCCAGCTAACTTTCTTTCCCCATTCTACTTTGTGCCTGAAAGACCCTGAGTAAACTAGAATAAGGATGAGGACAGAACTTAGTGGATTCCACACAAACATTACCCTCATGGAACCAGAATTTGCTCAACATACTGATTTTTTAATTGGCATTGGAGCTTAAAGTTTTAAACTTATATAGTATATTGTTACCAACTAAGAATTACCCCTAAGTTCCCAAACCAGTTTGGGATCTGAAAATATGACCTGATTTGAAGGGTGGTCACCATTTGACAGGACGGTTTATTAGGTCAGAGTTAGTTTCAGAAGGTCCAAGGGAGGCTCTGAGTTTATACTTCTGTTGACAGCAGTAAGCACAGAAGAGTGTCTTTCTGCCAGTCCTTACCTTTGACAGTGATTGGGGGAGGAAGTAGTAGTGATTAAGGATATAGGGGGAGGAAGTGTGTAAAACTTTTTAGATTTCAAAAAGTGGTAGGTGGGGGGGCGCCTGGGTGGCACAGCGGTTAAGCGTCTGCCTTCGGCTCAGGGCGTGATCCCGGCGTTATGGGATCGAGCCCCACATCAGGCTCCTCTGCTATGAGCCTGCTTCTTCCTCTCCCACTCCCCCTGCTTGTGTTCCCTCTCTCGCTGGCTGTCTCTGTCTCTGTCAAATAAATAAATAAAATCTTTAAAAAAAAACAAAAACACCAAAAAGTGGTAGGTGGGTTTCCTACCTTCAGCCTTGTCATATCCTCTTAAGTGTACCGTAAGTGATAATTTTATAATCAAACCAGTTTGAATACAACAATGACTAAACGTAGTGCTTTTTGTCTCACATCGATTGTAGATTCGAAACAGAAAATTTAAAAAAGATTTTTTAAAAAAGATTTATTTATTTATTTGAGAGAGAGAGCATGGTGGGGGGGAACAAGGGGAAGGGAAGAGAGAATCTCAAGTGGACTCCATGCTAAATGCAGAGCCCTATGTGGCTGATCCCAGGACCTGGAGATAATGACTTGAGCAGAAACCAAGAGTCAGATACTTAATCTTCACTGAACCACCCAGGTGCCCCAGAAGTATTCAATTTTTGAAGTGAAATTCAAGCCCATAAAGGTTTTAAGTTAAAATTTTAAGTTAGTCTGGTTGGTTATTTTCAAGTAGTATCAATTGCTTACTTCTTTTCTACATCCCTTCTGTCACTTAACTGATAGAAGCTTTGGGGGGGAAATACCTAGTCCATTTAACTGTCTGAGGTGTCATAACTTCTCCCTAGATTATTACACTTTTCCTTATATAGACTGATGGTGGTTTTTAATGACATAGGTTTTCTTATAATTTGGCAGTAGGCTCTGATTTCCTTTATGCTCATATAAACAGACTTCACATTTTTGCCCTTTAAAACACATTTAGATTATTGGGGTAGAAGTATCAAATCCCATCACTTGTCATTGAACTCCCTGGTTCTTTCTGTCAGTCAAGATAGGCAGCCTGATGTTTGCATGTGCCATGTGGGCCTTTTTGCTCAACTATGCTTTTCTTGGCTCTTCACTCTTCTGACAATACAACTGCTATGAGTTCTAGCATTTTTCTCTTCTAATCCAGTTTTTAAACTGTTTATTCCATTCTGACGTTCTAAATGCAGTGTGTGCTGTTCTTTAGAGGGTTTCCCTTATCTACCGATCAGTTTTTTTTTTCTTGCTCTTTTTTTTTTTTTTAACATTTTATTTATTTGACAGAGATAGAGACAGCCAGCGAGAGAGGGAACACAAGCACGGGGAGTGGGAGAGGAAGGCAGGCTTATAGTGGAGGAGCCTGATGTGGGGGCTCGATCCCTTAACGCCGGGATCACGCCCTGAGCCGAAGGCAGACGCTTAACCGCTGTGCCACCCAGGCGCCCCAACCGATCAGTTTTAATGATTTTGCTTTTTAATGTTACAGCAGGCTGATTGCCCCTACCCTCTCACATCATTGAGCTTTTGAATTGCTGTCCTTAGAAAGGAAGTAGAGAATATTCAAGGCAAAGAAAACTAACACATACCATCAGGGAAAGAAGAGGAAACCATGAATGTAAATTCATAGTGAGAGGACAGACGGTAAACAGAGAGTGAGGGAAAATGAAAACCTGTTGCAGTCGACCCTTGGTTATAACCTTTCCTTCCATCTCTTTACTTCTAATGCATTCTTGATGGGAAAAGCCTGGAATGTGTTTCTGATTAAGAGATTTAAAAAACAACTTATGGGCAGTTTTCTGTGAGTAACTGCTAATTCTACTTCTTAATTTTCCCTTAACATCTGCATT
Organism: Ailuropoda melanoleuca; assembly: GCF_002007445.2. NCBI lineage: Eukaryota > Metazoa > Chordata > Mammalia > Carnivora > Ursidae > Ailuropoda > Ailuropoda melanoleuca. The sequence continues at coordinate 75,556,824 of NC_048233.1, read as the reverse complement.
TTTTGTATTTGAATAATTGTTTTTATCATCACTTGACTTTTTAATCTTTCTCTAAAATTGTGACTTGTGATTAATTTCCGTGCTTTCTTTTCCCACAAGCATGTTGAATTTAATTATACTGAGGTAACTCTTATGACCTGCCTAAAAGAGAAGCGCCCTCCTTCATGTAATAACATTTCCATCTTTTAAGTTTTTAAAGCAGTCTTGTCTTATAAATCATAAAATGGATTTTAAAACGACTCTTAAAACCAGTGCTTTTCAGCCTTTGGCTTGGAAAAAATTACTGTAAGGAGTGTGCATCCTTTCATACGCTCACTAAGCAGTGCCTGGCTCCTCAGTAAAGTCTTCCCCATTAAGTACTCTCTTGTTATACATGTGATTCTGATTAAAATGGAAATGGAACTAGATATATTTTTAATGAATAGGAAAAGCATAACAATAACCAGTGAGATTCCTTAAAATTTGTTGATTCCTTTTTAAAGGAACCCTGAGCTAAAAAAAAAAAACAGAACCCTAATTTGGTTGTTGACCAACCTCACGAAGTTACTCCTTGGTCCTGATAGCTTCCTATAGGAAGAAGCATGTGATCAGCTCCAGGGTACATAGGAGAAACTAGAACAAACCTAACCAGTAACTTAACCAGTCCCAGCTACAGTTACTGTCCTCTGCCCACCTGGCAGTCAGCACTTGGTGAACTGTGCGCTGTGTGTGCCCGTTGCAGTCTCCTCTCACTGCAGCCTGGTGTAGCGTCCCCCTAAGTAGGTGGAAGAGAGCTCTTGCAGCTTCTGTCTCTAAAGTAGTAGGTCGAAGGAGCCAGGGTCTCTGACAAAATAGAAAAACGGTTAGCTTCTGTTGTAGTTCTAACTTCTGGATGGTTTTGCCTGTTTATTAGAAGACACAGTTTCTACCTTCCATGGTCAGATGCAGACAGGGGTCAGGCACTGTTAGCCAGGCTACAACACTTAGGCCTATGCAATGACATGTTGCCTTTCGTTATTTTTGTTTTTAAGTAAACCTATACGTTTAGGAGTTCATTTGTTTACCTCTTTACAGGCTGAACATAACTTCCTTTTTTCAAAATACCCTGTGTTGTGAACTGGGCTTGAGTGAAGTGAAATCTTTGAGGTAAGGCAATCCTAATGATAAAAATGGAAAGAAGGCCTGCGCAATTTGGAGCCTTCAGAGATATAGTTTTAGAGTCACTGCCTAAATATTGAAATGCCACCATTTGTTGTTTGGAGGATGGGAAGCTAAATTGAGAACGGGAGCACCACATCTGCCTTGACTGCTAAGTATATCCATTTCTACTGCTTACCCATAATGGAATTTTTATGTGTGCGTTCATTAATCTTGGTTTTAGCATCAGTTTAAAGGAGGACCGGAGAACGAAGAGACTTAGTTTACATTCATCTGTCCTTCCCTTACATGTTCAAGTGTTTGCTGCTAGTGGACTCCCCTTCTTTCTCATTATTATCACTCTGGTTGTTTTTGTTTGTTTCTCTAGAAAGGTGAAACAACAGAAAAGACATTATTTCCTAGTACTCTTTTATCAAAAGGCAGAATATTATGGTTCCATTTTAATTTTTGCTTTTTAAATTTTCTGGTAAAATAAGATTCAGAGTAAAATTTTGTCTGTCCCACCTAATGAAGATCACTGAAGCAGGAATTTTTAAAAAGTCCTTTACTCTGATGAGGAACCATTAGGGAGCACACTTTGCTGTCAGCACACCCACACCATTGAGAAGTCGGGGTTGGTCCAGTGCAGGTGGTAGTATGTGAGCCCTTAAGTTTTTGGTGACTGGTTCTTCAGTCAGCTTGCCTCTGGCCTGCTTCTGATGGTCTGAACCATTTCCTTATGTGACTGTGCTGAGGTTGGTTTGGACCCAGCACTGTGTGCTCATTGCTGTCTTTGGCACGTGGAAACTAAGTTTAAACCAAAGCCAACAACCCAATTTTCCTTTCTAAAAACATTTTCAGACCACATGAGGTGAGCTTTCTTTCTTTCTTTCTTTTTTTTTTTTTTTTCTTAGCTATTTTCTTTTGTTTTTGGTTTTTTTTTTGCTTCAGGTAGTTTTAGGCTTTGGGGCCCCTCAAAACCTGATTTGCAGAAAGGAGTTTGGAGGATGTGAAACAAGTTTGTGTTTCTTCTGCTCTGTTAGCCACTGCTATCTTCATGGATCTGACACTCTATTTATCTGACAGTGCACTTAGTACTGCTTCGCCAGGGAAAATCACACAAACCCAGCCTGGTGCATCAGCGCTTTCATTGTGTGCCGGGCTGAGCCTCCCTTCACATGCTCACATCCCCCTTTTAATCCAGTACTCCCTTTCCCCTCCCCAGTCCTGCCTGTTTCTGTGGCACTTATTGCTGGTTTCCCTGAGCTCCTGTTTCCACTTTGTGTTTTTTGTGGGGCCCAGGAAGCTAAAGCTGTGTGTATTTGTGGATCAGACAAGTGCAGCAAGTTAATATCATTGGCTTCTGAAGGGGAGAGTGAGGTGATGGCTGCGTTTAAGTTGGATTTCCTTCCAGAAATGATGGTGGATCATTGCTCTTTGAATTCCAGTCCTGTGTAAGTATTTTTGTTGTCTAATTTTTATCATAAGCAGAGGAACTGGGCTATTTTCTTTGTTATTTAATGAAACTGGTCCCTTTCCCTAAAAGAGGGAAGAAAAAATTGGGTGAGGAAGCCAAAAGTCCACACTATTATTATTTTCTATTGTAGTCTGATTCTGTCTCCTTAACTGCTGATGTCCTTGGGGCTGTAACTAACTCTACAGAAGGGTGCATTTGATAAATGAGCAGCAACATCAACTCAAGTGTGTTGGCTCCAATCCTTCAAGCTGTAGTGTTTTCCCATATGATAGATTCCAAGGTATTTTTTTTTAACCGTAGCTTTACTGCTTTGCTTTGGGTATGCAATTTCAAATAATCTTGGGGAAGTTATTTATATCAAATTCTTAGACTCAGGTCATAGAGGAGACTGGTTACTAGAGTGTATTTAGTAATGTATGCAGAATCTTGTATTGGCATCTAAACTGTAACCTTGGGCTCTGATTTTTTCCTAGTCTAATTGAAAATGCAACACAATACATGATTTCAGGGATGTCAGATTGACCCCCTCCAAAAAAAAAGCAAAACCAGATCAATCTTGATTGGCAGTTTGCCCAAATTTTCAACATGGGAATGAGAAATCTAATCAGTGTGCAGACTGTTCAGGAAGCGACACTGCCATTGTACACAGTTAAATTGCTAACCTGGCCCAGAGCTGTAGCTTCAGGGAACCTAAATTCTGCACTTTCGTAGAGAAGAACACATTCTAACTCCTGGTTTCAGTTACTTTAACCAGGCTTCAAAGTATTTTGAAACCTTAGGCAGATAACTTTAGGTTATTCAAAACCAAGAATATTAAATGGTACAATAGTCCCTAGGTAACAGAGGTCAGGCCTCCTTTGGAAATCAGTTTACCCTGGTATTACGCGTAACAGGTGTGGACAGTAGCAGATTCTGAACAGTTCTCTGTGGAATAGTTTGGGGGACCTCAAAGTTAGCTGGCTTGCTCCTTTGAAATGGATGCTATGCCTTCTCTGTAGTGTCCAAACTAATGGTAATTTAGGTGTGTCTTTTTATGCATGTTCTTTACTGCTAAAATTTTATTTTAGCTTTAGATAACAGGTGAAATCACAATGAATGCCATCATAAAGACTTAATACATGATAGCAGTACTCCCGTGTACCAGATATGTCTCCTTAGAAATAGGACTTTGTGGCCCAGATTGTCTTTCATTGTAACAGTTTCTTTTTATGCTTTGCCACTGCCTTTGTTCGGTCCTCAGATACAGCATTTTTCCTCAGCCTGATTTCTCAGCTTTCACGAGGTTAGACTAGTTTAGTATCCCATGAAATCTGGATCACAGACGCTGCATGTAAGTTACCTGGAATGTAAAAGTGCTGGTTCCTGGACCCATGCCCAGATATTCTTATGCTTAGAATAGGGCCCCAGAATCTCAAGCACACTCAAGTTTGAGAGCTGATGGACTGAATGCAGCTCATTCTGTTAGAGGCAATGGGGGAGGACACCATCTCATCATTTTTTCCAAAGTGCATTTGCATCTGTTTTAGTCCATCCTACAGAAGCTTCGGGAAGTTAATTGGTTACAGGCTTTTGCCCCTGTTGTACAGATGAGAAACCCAATTGAGAGAGGCTGTAACTGACTTGCCTGAGGACAATTGGTGTCAGCCTTGGACCTAAAATCAAGTTTAATGATGCCCTTTTTAAATTTTTGCCCCCTAGACCAGGCTGCCTCAGATGTCATTGAGCCAGGTACCCATTGGCTCCTATCATTATTGCAAGTCCTCAGGCCCATGCCCCTGGGTACTATATGCCAAAACACAAGAAGGAAGTTCTTGAATGCTATGTTCGCCACTTTTTTGTTGGATTCTCAGCCCTTCTTTTAACTCATACTCTATAGCAGGAGACTTGAGATCAGTGGTTTTCTCTCTCAAGTGATTTTGTTGGGATGTAATCTAGCAGTGTATCTATTTCAAAATTTCTTTACAACAAAGAAGAGAAGAATGGCTGGTGGAGGTGTGGAAGCGTTGGGGGACCTGAACTGTAGTTCCTATTCTTATTTTTAACAATGTCTTTGATTCAGCTCTGACCACTCTTCAGCTTCCCTGGTTCCTCTTACTTTGCTTGTACCCTCGGAGATGGGTGTTGTTCAGGAGTTGTAGCTCAGGCCCTTTTCTCTTGGCTCACCCCTGGCTTAAGTGGGTACTGATGTCCTCCTCTGATTCTCAGATCTCTGTATTTATCCCTCAAATGTCCCCTGAGCTTCCCATGCAATAACAGTCTCCCAGATTGTCCATACTAGAACCCAAGAGTGATCAGTAACTTCTTTCTTTTTCCTCAACTTTTTCCTCAAGGGATCTCTAAGTTCTAGTGAGTCCTGCCCCCAAATTTTTCAGCATTACCTGAAACTGGGCCCTAATCTTAGGAGCTAGTTTGTGTGGAAATCTCCATGTTTTCTCATTTTATTTCATCCTCTGTATTATTGCCAGGTGTCTTTTTTTATTTTTTCTTTCTTAACATTTTTATTTATTTGACAGAGCACAAGCAGGGGGAGTAGTAGGCAGAGGGAGAGGGAGAAGCAGGCCCCCCTATGAGCAGAGAGCCCAACATGGGGCTGGATCCCAGGACGCTGGGATCGTGACCTGAGCCTAAGGCAGACAGACACTCAACCAACTGACCCCCCTAGGCACCCCTGCCAGGTGTCTTTTAAAAGACAAATCTGATCACTTCCTTGTTTAAAAATCTTAGAATAAAGTCCAAGTCTGTCAGTATCACATGAAAAGCTCTTCACTAGGTCTTTCCAATCTATCTGTTTATTCGCATTGATTTTCTAATGTTTTCTCTTTTTTCTAATCTTCTAAAATGTTTGTGTACTCTTCCCTTGCTTTCTCAAGTCTTTCTCTACCTTTCTAATGCTGTTTCGCTCTCCTCTCTTTTTTCTGAGTTCTTACCATGTCTTCTTCATTATGTGCTATACAGCAGTGTTTCCAGCCCCTCTGTCCATTCAGCTTAAACCCCTGCCCTCCCCCTCCAAAGGACAAAATTATCCTAGCTACTTTCTTTCACTTTTATGTAATTGTGAAAGTATTTGTGGAGCATTATAGTTGTGTCCTTCCAGTTGTTCAGTGCCATTGCCTTCAGGGCAGTATTGCTCAGTCCCTTTTTATAGCCCCCTAAATGTGTGGTATCTTGCACGTAGTGGGAACTTGGGAAATACAGTTGAATGAATGATAAGCCCTGTGAGGTTTTTTTTTTATAATTAAAGGTAGTTACTGAAATAAAGTCTCCAGACGTTATCTCTCTTCCTCAGAGAAGGCTGAAAACCTTCGCAAGCAGATTGTTGGCCTGTTCAGTTGTTGAAAGGTGATTTAAAAACCTTTATTACTAGCTTTTTCTGGCCTAACACTCCAGCTAACAGGAAGATTTCCCTTTATCCAAATGGAAATTCTTCCATCCAGCATACATGCATTTTGTCTTGTTTGCACTAGAGAACAGCTGGTAAGTAATTCAGGCCAGTGTTTATGGGTCCTTTCTGTTCTCATGTTCTTCTGTGCCATTTTCCACAGCACAGAGAGGGACCTCATTGGGGTGGGTGGGTGCCTGGAGATCTGGAAGCAGCAAATATTTATGCCCCTTGGGGAATTGGAAGGATTGGTAAATATCTGAAATTTTTCTGTTTATATAATGAACAAATGGAGGTCAACAGGTAGTGAGAAGGGGTGAGAGAAAAAAATGACTAATGAAAGGTTTTGGAAATGATTTTTAAAAATTTATTGAAGTATAATTGACATACAATATTATATTAGTTTGAGGTTTGCAACACAGTGATTTGACACTTGTGTTGTTGTGAAATGGTTGTGACAATAAGTCTAATTACTATCTGTCACCTTGCAGAGCTAATAGTTTTTATTTTTCTTTTTAAGATTTTACTCATTTGAGAGAGAGAGCACAAGCAGGGGTAGTGGCAGAGGGAGAGGTAGAAGCAGGCTCGAGCCCGACGTGGGCCTCCATCCCAGGACCCTGGGATCATGACCTGAGCCCAAGGCAGACGCTTAACTGACTGAGCCACCAAGGCACCCCGAAGGGTTAATAGCTTTATTTACTATATTCCCATGCTGTACATCACATCCCCATGACTGACTTATTTTATAACTGGAAATTTGTACTTATTAATCCCCTCTACCCATTTTGTTCCCCCCAGGGAAATGATTTTTAAACAGACATAAAGATGTAGTATTTTCCAGCCTTTTTGGCTACAGGGAATAGATACCCCCTCGAGCTAGCATATATTCACATATTAAAGGGTTTTCTTGTAAGGACACACACAGACCGGACTGTAATGTAATCAGGAACTCTACAGCCGGAAGACCTGGAAGCTCCCATCTTTCTGACCCTGGACACATGTTCTGCTCTTTCTGCATGTGCTGCTTCTGCTTTTCACCCATCTCATAACTGTGGGCACAGCATAGCTTTGCCTTGCCACTTACAGCCTGTCTTCTCACTCCTCTTGCTCTGTCTGTATGTGTCTCTCTCTCAAATTAAGATATAATTCACACAACATAAAATTTACCCTTTTAAAAGTGCACAGTTCAGTGACTTTTACTATATCTACAAAGTTGTGCAGCTTGTCACCACTGTCCAATTCCAGAACCCTTTTATCACCCCAAGAAGAAATCCTGTACCCATTTGCAGTCATCCTCCCCACCCCCAGCTCCCATTCCTAGGAACCTGCTAACCTGCTTTCTGTTTTTATAGATTGGTCTGGGTTCTGGAAATTTCACATAAATGAAATCACACAATGTGTAGCCTTTGGCGATTGGCTTCTTTCACTTGGCATCAAGTTTTCAACCTTCATCTGTGTGGTAGCATAACCTCTGTGATCTCTTGCCACCGCCCTTTTATCTTGTTAATTTATGCTATCTCTAGTTGCAACTTTCCCACTTCTGACTTCGCCACTGAATATTCCTGTTAACAAGTTCCAGATTCTTTAGAGCAATGTTCTGTGCCGTAGAACTTTCTATGATGATAAAAATGTTCTCTACCTCTGCTGTCATGTGCAGTAGCCACATGTGGCCAGTGGCTATTGACTTGCTCCGTGTAGTGGTAAGGAACTTGATTGGCCAGGCCTGTCTTTCTGTTTTAGGCACAGGTCTTAGATTTCTGGCTAGCCAGTAGATCAGTTTGTTGGGTTAAGATCTACCCCCTGGTCTAGTTAGCTGGGGTCAAGGGATGGGAGAAAGGGACATAATGTCAGTTCTGCCCCCCTGAGCTGGGCCTGGGGCCAGGAAGTTTTGAGAGAGAGAGAGAGGAGAAAGAGAACAGAGGGTTCAAGAATTCTGAACAAATGCGTGCTTTGAAAATAAAGCCTTTTGTTTTCTTTCTTCTGACTTTCTTCCAAATTGGTTCTTTGTTTTATTTTCCTGTGGCATGTTCCGCGAAGAATCAGTGTACACAAGACAGCCTCTGGTCCTGATTTTTCATAATTTCTCATTTTTAATGATTTGCCAGTTGTTGCCAGAAGCAGAAATGTAAAAAGAGGTGGGTTGGTGCCGTGCCTTTCCCCTAATTAACACTTGGTGCTTCCTCATCTCTCTTCTTCCCTCACTGCTGCGGGCCCTGCTTTTCCTCTCTTCCATCCTACTCTCAGGTCAGTACTTGCACAGAGGATAAGAATCTCCATAGACTTGCCTCTTGGGAATGACAGGGACAGTATAGGTACTTCTCCACGGGGCTGCTTAATTCATGGGTTCTTGAGTAGGCATAGTAAATACCAATAATTTATGATCACTGACTCTGAAGAGCTCCCCATCAATGGGGAGGTAAGGCACACATTTGAGAGTGCTTTTAGTGATACATAGAGTAAACGCCATCCGTGGATGACATGGGGTCCTTACCATATCACACTGAGAGCCTTGTCCCCAAGTGACTTTTTTGTGCAGTGGTGACTTTTAACTGAAGACAACATGCATACTGGAACTATGTGTGGAAGGTTGAGGATAGAACATTGTTCTCCTCTGACATGGTAACAGTTGATACCCACATTTTCCTTATTCACTAACATATACCACATTTCACACAGTGTCTGGCCTGTATAACTAAGTGCCCAATATTTGTTAGAGGAAAGAATAAGTCAGTGAAAAATCTCCAGTTACCGGACGTCCATGGCATCTTCAGCTTGGCCTGATAATTTGCCACACTCCAGAAGTGCTTCTCAGATTGGTGAAGGACAGTGTTCTATGCCTGCTGCCACCCAACTTAGAAACCACAATAAAAACAATTTAGTAGGAAAACAATAAGGTGTAAGCTTGCATTTTGAGTTTGTATCTTTTTATTATCACTCAATTATCACTGAATTGAATATATATAAATATATATATAATTACTTAGCTCGCTTGCTGTAAAAGGGTTAAGTTTGAAGATTTCCCCTGGTCCTTAGGCACTTTGAATAGCACTGGTCTAGGGGATTCTTCCGGCTAATGAATTGGTATACATGGGGGAAAGGGTGGTTCATGGAGTGGGTGGACATGAAGAAATAGAGAAGGATTTGGAGAGTAAAGAGAGAAGGCGAGGGCATTTGTCTAGAATGCCGAGTCTCCACTGTACTTTTGGATAAACCATAATTCATATATATTGACTGTGCTTATGCTTTTGCACTAAGCTGTGATGTAGAAAATTTAGAAATGGCACACAAATGCAGAAGGAGGGGACAGACTGAGAGCTGTTGCCTCCAGTGTAATTACAAATTGATAAACCCTCACCTCCTTTAAAAGATAGTGTCAACATCCTTATCATCAAAACATATTCTGAGCACCATTTGGATTCTCTGTTAACCTCCCTAGAATAGAAATATGATTAAAGAGAGCAGCATTTTAATAAAATGAAATTAAAGCTGGTAAATAAACTTGGAGGCAAATTATAGGGAGCGACCACCATTGTTTCATTAGTCATGGGGCTTTTTTTTTTTTTTTTTTAACCAAAGTAGCATGATTTCTGTTAGAACATTGCGATTAAGCTTCTAAAAGCAACTGCAAGTGTATTTTTACAGCAACTTTCCACACAGGGTTTTGAATTAGTAAAGGAAAGCCAATAAAACAATGCGTTTCAAAACACTTGGTCAAAAAAAGGGTATTGATCCTGTGAGAATCAAATAATCACGGAAGATAGTAGTTGCTCTTTTAATTTGTGGCCCTCTATGTGCACAACATTCATTTTTATCAGGATTAGTTGCTTAAATTAAAGGGGGAATTATTAAGAACAATAAATTGGTCCGATCCCACATCTGAGCACTTCTTTGAACCAGGTGCTGTATCAGGTGTGGCTGTAAGAATGAATAGCAAATAAAACAGTTTCTGCCTTCAAGGAGCTATCAGTCTAGTTGGGAGAGATAGATACAACCAAATGATGCTGAAAGGTGGTAAATACTATAGCGAAGGTGGGAATTTAATACTGTTTGAGCCCTGATGAGACTGACTAACCAGAAAGAGTATGGGAAACCTTCACAGACATCGTGACAAGAGTTGGTCTATATATGTCATTTGTCTTATACTTTTGATATTTAATGCTAGATTCAGGCAATGTGATGTGTGGTGTTCGGTTATAAGAAATTTAGGAGTTAACGGGGTGCCTGGGTGCCTCGGTCTGTTAAGCATCTGACTCTTGATTTCCGCTCAGGTCATGATCTTAGGGTAGTGGGATAGAGCCCTGAGTCGGGCTCCATGCTCAGTGGAGAGGCTGCTCGAATTTCTCCTATGCTCCTCTGCCTCTCCCCCTGAGCTTGTGTGCGTGTGCTCACACAATAGTGGTGGGAAAACTATTGTTTTGCTAGAAAAATAGCATTTTATTTAGTGTTGATATTAGGACATGGCAAATTTGAATATTATGAAGTGATTTCTGGATTAAGTAGACACTAACAGAAAAGTTTACCATTCTAGCTATTTGGAATTTGTTAACGGTTGAGATGAATACTAAGAGTAAGATCTTGGGCAGTGGTAAGAGAAGGACTTTGATTCATTCTGATTGGAAACATTTGTAGTCCAGGAAGGAATCTCCCTAGATTCTTGGCAGTGGGAGGGGTAGAAATGAAGGTATTAAGTAGGAGCATTACAAGTTTGATGTGATAGGATTGTGACAGTTTAAAAGGCAAAGCTTTTTTTGCCTTCTTCCCTCTTCCCACCCTCCCCTCCACGAAAGTGGGGCTCAAACTCACAACCCTGAGATCAAGAGTCACATGCTCTACTAACTGAGCCAGCGAGGAGCCCCAGGTCGACATTGCTTCACTCTTTTCTTAGCTCAGGCCTTGGAAATCAACGTCTTCTGTTCTACCATCTACTGAAAGAAAACTTTGTCATTGTATACATTGGGAGTCCTGAATCTTTATCCATAATCAATAGTCCTTTGTGATTTTTATGTACATTTTCAAAAGCTTTGTTAACTGTGCTTGAAAACATGGCGTTAGAAACTTTACCTCCTCCTAAGTTCTTCTGAGAATTCTTATGCTAGACAAGGAATGAATGATGCTCGGTTCCTTGGTTAAAACCCAGGATGTCCTAATCAGAATGTGACTTCAGTTTGGGACCTAATGGAAGGCATGGCTATGGGTGAAGGGGAGGACCAGGGAACTCTGGTATATTGAATGGCAGTAGTAAAGAGAAGTAGACTCTTCCCCCTACTTTTTCAGGATGTAGTTGAAATGTTTAAAGGAAAGAAACATCCCCCTGGAGAGCACCGTGAATACATAATAGAAGCTGTATTTTGTTTCATGCAGCTCAAAGAAAATGAACGGCACCCTGGACCACCCAGATCAACCGGATCTTGATGCTATCAAGATGTTTGTGGGCCAGGTTCCGAGGACCTGGTCTGAGAAGGATTTGAGGGAACTCTTTGAACAGTATGGTGCTGTCTATGAAATCAATGTCCTAAGGGATAGGAGCCAAAACCCTCCTCAGAGCAAAGGTAAGGGCTTTGGGTTTTATAGGTAATTTCTGCCATGTGCTTGCTGTTTCTCATTGCCAGAATGCTCCTCTGGTCACATTCTAAAGGGAGGAAATATGTCCTTTTATAGTAGTTATATCTTCCAGTCCAAACACATTTAATGGCATAAAAATAAAAAGTTAAGGTGACATCATGAGGATAATTTGTAAATTGGATCGTAAGCGGTCCTTTGTGAGAGCTCTAAATTCAAGAGACAGACTCGTGAGTGTGTGTGTGTCTCTCTCTCTCTCTTTTTTTTTAATGTGAGTGTCTCTTGATCTTGGGAATGGAATGACAGAGTTGAAATAAACCAACCACATAAGGTTTTCTGTGGGATTTTGGCTAGACTAAGCTGAAAGAAAAACACTGTCCACACAATACCGGTGATGTCTGTCATTGTTACAGAGGCCTTGCAGGATGGCTTAGCAACCAGGAGGGACCTGTTTGTAGGTAACCTGTTTGTTGTAGCCTACAAGATGAATGGAAGAAAGGCTGAGCTACTTCCAGAAACACCTACCAGAGTAGAAGCTTTATGGAAGCAACGGCAGAAAAGGCATTAGCTTTGCCCTGTACACGCACATACAATATTCTTTTCCAAATAACCTATTTCAGAATAATTTTCTGTGGAAGCTGTTTTCCAGTGCGGATGTGAGCAAGCAGGATTGTTATGTTTGAAGCCAGCTTAATAACAGAGGTTCTAGAAGCAGGGAAATTATTTTCTTTTTGTGGCATAGTTAACCAAAAATATAAAGTAGTATAGTTTCTGAAAATGACTGGTGATATAACATGCAGTGATTTAGAATCTTAATTGCAGTGAGTTTGAAAGGAATCAATATTGTATCTCATGGGACTAGGAGCCCATATTTGCAAGACACACTTCTCCCCTCATTTCCCTAGTAAAGATACAAAGCACAAAATCTGCAGATCTCTTCAGTCAGGGCCATGTGCTGTTAGAAGCTTAATTATATTTGATGAAAACCAAGGGTCCTAAAAAGTTTCTTGCTCTGTAGTAATTTTATAATTTAATAAGAGGTAATTATGTTTGAGGCATGTGGTAGAAATTGGCTACAATGTAAGGAGTGATTTATTCTGAGAAAGAATGAGTTCCTGGTAGACTACAAGCTGCAAGAGTGCAGGGCCCCTCTCTTTTGTTTGTTTCCGGAGTGTCTTGTCCAGCACACCATCTGGTTCTCCAACTAGGGTGGGTTGAATGGCATGGTACCATGACATTTGTAAGGGAAGTCATCTTTCCCAGAGAAGCTAGAGGAGCAGCTAAAGAATTTTAGTAGAACTCAGAGACCAAAACAATAAAGAAAATGCATAGAAAGTAAAGTAAGGTTTTTTTCTGCTTTTCTCTCTCTCATTGTCTCGCCTCCCTTTCTCTATCTCGGGAGGGGGGTTGCTAATTTTAATAAACCTAGCCTTCTCTTTGAAGTTCCAGTATGTCCATGAAGGAGGGAGTACTCTAGGAATTATCTGCTTTCAAAGGACTGGTTTGATTTGGTGAAATTTTGTTTATTGCAGGGTGCTGTTTTGTTACGTTTTACACACGCAAAGCTGCATTAGAAGCGCAGAATGCTCTTCACAACATGAAGGTCCTCCCAGGGGTAAGAAAGCTCCTACTAGTAAGTGGAACTGTGGTGGTTTTGACATGTGGAACATACTTTCACATGTCAGGCACACCCTGAAAACGATTTGGGGGGAAAGGTGACCGCCACAGGGATTGATAAAGGAGGACAAAAGGGAACATTTCAGAGAAGGTAGGCTGAAAGCGGTTTAGTTCTTTCTTAGCCAAGAGAATTTTGCCTTCTTGATGCACATTCTGTCTATTTTGATATTTTGGGAAGAAATGATCATGAGGCAGACGTAAGGTCAGAGAGTACTCTTAAGGCTCTAGTTTCAGTATTTCCTTTAGAGTTCTCACTTACATTTCTGAATGCTTTCAGAGTGTCCCGTGATAAAATACATGTTTTCCTTTTCAGATGCATCATCCTATACAGATGAAACCTGCCGACAGTGAGAAGAACAATGGTAAGCAAGTGTGTAAAACCCTCCCCTTACAAGGTTTCTTCTAGTTTACGGTTCGTTCTGATGGCATCTGGATTGTATTTGCTTTAAGCAATTGTTTGTTTTTGTGTTTTTTTTTAATTGACATCTAAATGACAAAATATTAAATTTGTCTCAGGTGTGCAACATCATGAATCAGTACTTGTATATATTAGAAATGATCACCCATGATAAGTCTGGTTAGTATCTGTCACCGTACAAAGTTCTAAAAATGTTTTTCTTTTGATGAGAATTTTTAAGATCTGCTTTCTAAGCAACTTTTAAATATGCAGTATAGTACTATTAACTGTAGTCACCATGCTAAATTATTTTATAAAGGGAAGTTTGCACCTTTTTGATCCTTTTCGTCCTTTTTGTCCACTCCCTTATGCCTGACCTCTGGCAACCACCAGTCCTGTTTTGTATGTCTGTGAATTTGTGTGTGGGGGGGGTGGTGTTTGTTTCTTTTTCTTTTTTTTTTTTTTTTAAGGTTTTACATACAAGTGAGATCATATAGTATCTGTCTCTGTGTGACTTACTTTGCTTAGCATTATGCCCTCAGCGTCCATCTCTGTTGTCACAAATGGCAAGATTCCATTCTTTTTTATGGTTGAATAATATCTGGGGTGTGTGTATGTGTATACCCCACATGTTCTTTATCCATTCATCTGTCAGTAGACACTTAGGTGGTTTCCATCTCTTGGCTATTGAAAATAAAGATGCAGTGGGCATGTGTGTGCAGTTTTGTTTTTTTTTTACGATTTTATTTTTATGTAATCTCTACGTCCAATGTGGGACTCGAACTCACAACCCCAAGATTGAGAGTTGCACGCTCCACTGACTCAGCCAGACAGGTGCCTCGGGTGTGCAGCTTTTGGAGTTAGTGTTTTCGTTTTCTTCAGATAAATACCCAGAAGTGGAATTGCTGGATCATATGGTTAGCTCTCTCTTTAATTTTTTGAGGAACCTTCATATTATTTTTTACAGTGGCTGCAACCATTTTATATTCCCACCAATAGTATACAAGGGCTCTCTTCACATTCTCACCAACTCTTGTTATTTCTTGTCTTTTTTATTATAGCGATTCTGACAGGTGTGAGGTGGTAACCTCATTGTGGTTTTGATTTCCATTTCCCCGATGATGAGTGATGTTGAGCATCTTTTCATACTCCTGATAGCCATCTGTATGTCTTTGGAAGAATATGTTCAGATCATCTGCCTATTTTTTAACCAGGTGTTTTGTTTCATTTGCTGTTGAGTTATATGACTTCTTTATATATTTTAGATATTAACCTGCAAATCAGATACATGATTTACAAATATTTTCTCCCATTCAGTAGGTTGCTTTTGCATTTTGTTGGTGGTTTTCTTTGTAGAAGTTGTTTAGTTTGAGGTAGCCCCACTTGTTTATTTTTGCTTTTGATGTCTTTGTTGTTTTTTTTTTTTTTTTAAAGATTTTATTTTACTTATGTGACAGAGAGCCAGCCAGCAAGAGAGGGAACACAGCAGGGGAGAGGGAGAGGAAGAAGCAGGCTCCCAGCCGAGGAGCCTGATGTGGGACTCGATCCCGGAACGCCGGGATCACGCCCTGAGCTGAAGGCAGTCGCTTTAACGACTGCGCCACCCAGGCGCCCTGATGTTCTTTGTTTTTGTAGTCAGATCCAAAAATCATCTGTAAGATCCATATTAAGGAGTTTTACTACCTATGTTTTTAGGAGTTCTGTGGTTTTAGGTCTTTTTGGTTTTATGGTTTCAAGTCTAAGCCATTTTGAGTATGATATAAATAGTAGTTTAGTGCACTAAGTAATCTGTCATCTAAATTTTTTTTTTCGGGGCACCTGGATGGCTCAGCTGGTTAAGCGTCCGCCTTCTGCTCAGGTCATGATCTCAGGATCCTGGGATCGAGCCCCGCATTGGACTCCTTGCTCACTGGGGCGTCTGCTTCTCCCTCTCACTGTCCCTCTGTGCTTGCTTGTGCTCTCCCTCTCTCTCTCTCTCTCAAATAAATAAAATCTTTTTAAAGATTCTATTATGTTGGGGGGGAGAGAAAGAAACAGCATGAGCAGGGGGAAGGACAGGGGGAGAGGGAGAAGCAGACTGTGTGCTGAGCAGGGAGCCCGACGTGAGGCTTGATCCCAGCACCCTGGGATCATGACCTGAGTTGAAGGCAGACGTTTCATCGACTGAGCCACCCAGGCGCCCCTCAGTAAAATCTTAAAAAAAAGAAAAGAAAAGAGATTTTTTCTTTCTTTAAATATGGTAAATAATGAGATAAATGGAGTTGACAGGTAAACAGCGTAAGAACATTTTCGAGTAAACTGGGATGTCTTTGATCAATATAATTTCTTATGGACAGAAAATGGGGGTGGGGGGGATGGACAAGTTAAGAAGGAGAACTTAGTCCTCAAGAGAATAATCAGAAAAGGAAAGTGACAGTTAAACTCACTGAAAGGTGTATTTTGTTTCTCTTGTCATATCAGTTACGTGTGAAAACTTGTCCATTGGTACACTAGTACTGCTAGTAAGAACAAACTTCACTAAGTGCAAGATGCTGAATGCTTTGCGTTTAATACCTACAGCTACCTTTGAGATAAACATGGTTATCCCTGTTAATCAGAGGTGACAGTCATGGGATGGTTAAGTAACTTTCACAAGATCACAAAACTACTATATGTCATCTAAATGCTTCCAATTTTAGTTGTAAGGTACAACTGCTTATAAGAGGAGGTGCTAAATGATGAAAAAAATGTTTATCTTAGAATCCAGGTAATATGACATAGAGGCGTAGAGCTAGGATTCAAACACAGTCTGACTCCAGAGTCTGTGCTACACTACCTCTTGTAGTAATAATGTTCAAGTCTTTTGTGTTTTACTCTCTTAGCAGTGGAAGACAGGAAGCTGTTCATTGGTATGATTTCCAAGAAGTGCACTGAAAATGACATCCGAGTCATGTTTTCTTCATTTGGACAGATTGAAGAATGCCGGATATTACGGGGACCTGATGGCCTGAGCCGAGGTGGGTCATCTTTAGCTTTTAAAGATACTTAAATTTGGAGTCTCTTTTAGTTGGACCAGTGGAAACCAGTGATCCCTAACCAACATGGCCTTGTCATGATGGAGAGGTTGGGCTTCGTGTTGAAATCTAGGTCCCATCACGGCTCCTCCTAGCAGTTGATTCCATTAGAATTGTCCCAACCCCCTAAGGAGTCTACATTCTGCACTTCAGTTTCATGGGTTAAAATTGTCTATTTTTGTGCTTGGAGAGGTCCTTAATGCCAAAATGGAACACTTTCCTCTCAAGAGGAACTAGAGCATTGTGATTCCTCCTTTATCCCTTTATCAAGTACTTTCTTTCCTATTGTGCTTCCCTGGTTTTTCATGAAAGCACTTAGCACTGTTGTGATGTATCTGTCTCCTCCACTAGATCTTAAACTCCCTGAAGGCAGGAACCATAACTGTATTTACAGTTAGCATAGTACTTGGCACATAGTAGGTGCTTAGTAAATGTCTGTCAGCTAATTAATAAGCAAATGAATGAATGAGTTATTGACACTTCTCTTACCAGGTTGTGCATTTGTGACTTTTACAACAAGAGCCATGGCACAGACGGCTATCAAGGCAATGCACCAAGCACAGACCATGGAGGTAGGGAGCAGATGAATGAAAGGGAAAGTTCCTTAGCCTGAGAGTACTAGGAGAGTTGGCCATCAAAGCTCTGCAGCATGTACAGCATCTGATTGCCCTAAAGGTCAAGCAGGCTAAACATGTTAAAGTTAAAAAATGATGTTCTCTTTGAAATTAACATCAGAAGTAGCCCTTTTAAATTTGTCTTTCGCCACTTTTGTCTATCAGGAAGAGAGTCATTTGGCAGTGAATGAAATTAGAATGCATCCTGTGTGTGTCACTACAAAGGAGGATTTTTTTCCTTCACGTGGAAGGAGGAATTTGACCCTTTGGCTTTGGTGTTTTCATAGGGTTGCTCATCTCCCATGGTGGTAAAATTTGCTGATACGCAGAAGGACAAAGAACAGAAGAGAATGGCCCAGCAGCTCCAGCAGCAGATGCAGCAAATCAGCGCAGCATCTGTGTGGGGAAACCTTGCTGGTCTAAATACTCTTGGACCCCAGTATTTAGCAGTGAGTCTTTGTGGTTTGCTTTTTGCAGACTGTGCAAGCTCCCAGCTGTTTCTTCTTTTGCTGTCCCTAGCTAATAGATAAAATGGCATTTACGACTTTAACATGTCAGATTTTTTCATGAAACTTCAGGCAGTGCAATATTCTTTAAGTTATGTTAGTATATCCGTGTCACCATCTCTCTCTCTTTCTCTCTCTCTCTTTTCTCATCACACATCTTGGGTTATAGCTTGAGACTTCCACTACTATTAAAGTGAAATCCTGATTTCCTGTTATAAAGATTTAGCAATATCTCATATATATGTCCCTGTCCCTTTAGTTTTTTGAAAAGAAAATCTTGAGGGAATCTTAACTATCAAATATCTTTCTCTATTGTTCTTTCTCCCAGATGTAGAGGGCATCTTTAAAATACTTATTTGGGTCTTCCCTGAAGAGTATGATAAATGTTTCCTTCCGCTGACTGAGAGGTCAAGATGTTGACATGGACATTATTAAATGAGTATTACAGGTGTATATTTGAGTTTACTGCATTGTAAATGGATAGATCCTTTAATTTGAGCTCTCTTTTGTTGAGTTTGAGTCATGTAGTCAAAGGCTCCGGTTTGTTATTTAGATTTACTAGATCTATAATATATGTTACAAGGGATCATCACTGCTTTAAGTGTCTAGCACAACACACTTAAAACTATCTCATCTGTGAAGCTATCACTGAAGGAACATCAGTGGTGAAACCTTAGATTTGTATGGACAGTCCCAAAAATATACACATAAGAGTAATTACAGTCTTTCACTCCTCATTCTTTAAAACATTATTCTATACAGAAACAGAAGAAAGGCAATGATTTCTGTCCCTCAGTACTGAGTTTTGGCTAATTTGATGCCAGATATGGTCTTCATATTTCTAAAACATTAGAAGAAATCCCAGTTTTCCAGCTAGTATTTCTCTGAAGTCTCAAAAAGTGTAGATGGGGGGGTGCCTGGGTAGCTCAGTTAGTTAAATGTCTGCCTTTGGCTCAGGTCATGATGCTGGAGTCCCAGGACTGAGTCCTGCATTGGGCACCCTGCTCAGCGGGGAGTATGCTTCTCCCTCTGACCCTTCCCCCTTTCATGCTCTCTCTCAATTCTCTCTCTCTCAAATAAAATCTTAAAAAAAGATCATCACACACCATTTTAAAAAATGTAGATGGTTCATATATCTCAGCAGATTAAATTGTTCCTTAGTGCTAGAACGTTGGTTTTAAGTTCAGAAAATTCGGAGAGATTTTATTTTAGTCTTTTGCCAAAATGATAATATGTTGAAAATGATCTCCATGATATGCATTTGCTTTTCTTAGAGAGTTTTGAAGCTCTTTTTAGGGAAGACTCCCATTTTTATTGCCATTGCTGTATCCAGCAGTGCGTGATGGTACTTGTTGAGAGCTCTGGTCTGTTTTAGTTAGACATGATCCCTGCCCTCAGAGCTGTTCGCACTTAGGGAGGAGATGAAGGTGCCAAGTACAGTATGCACAGTCCACCAGTTGGAACTGAGCACATTGCCCAAGGTATTTCAGATAAAAATAAAGACATGTGGGTGTATAAATGGTATATTATCATTAATTAGGAGGTTCTTTCTGGAATAGGAGGACTTTGAACCTGATCTCTTTTGGACTAGAGCAGTGGTTCTTAATTTTTGTGGGGTGTGGACCCCTCTGAAAGGTTGATAAAAATTATGTGCGTGCACATTTTCTTCATTCTATATCAGAGGTTTGTGGGCCTCCTGAAACCTGTGTGGACTAAAGGGGT
This sequence comes from Ailuropoda melanoleuca, assembly GCF_002007445.2. Taxonomy (NCBI): domain Eukaryota; kingdom Metazoa; phylum Chordata; class Mammalia; order Carnivora; family Ursidae; genus Ailuropoda; species Ailuropoda melanoleuca. The sequence continues at coordinate 75,537,324 of NC_048233.1, read as the reverse complement.
TTATGTTGACAGAGGAACCAGGTCAGGTGTTTATGGGAATGAGCAACGGGTTGAATAAGGGATCCAGAAACAAGAGTATCAGTTGTCCATAAGGAAAAGTGATTGGCTTTGAATGGAGCAAAGGTTTTCAGCAGGTTTGTTAGACAAAGGTTGCTGTATGTTGAGATAGTGAATAAGGTCCTAAAGATCTGTAAGCTCATGGACAGGCCCTCTTGTTTTATTTGTTAGGGGACGACCATTGAGAGAGAATATACACTGGACTGATATGTCAGTCTGTCAATCATTTGGTCATCTGCAGCAGTGGAGACCAGTTTGTGGGGGAGGAGATAAATGGGGCTGGGTGGATGTTTGGAGAGCGTGGAAAGACTGATTAGTCATGGGTCCGCTGTGACCAGCAAAGAATGACTCCAAGAAATAACCTGAAATGGTTACAGTTGATATTTAAAATAGTTGTGTGACGTAGAAATTGGGTATATAGATGGAAACAATCTGCAAAAATAAGATGTGTGGCCCAGACTAGGGAGAACTTGGGAGAGAGGAACTAGAAGTGGCGGTCATCCATTTGCGGACGCTCATTGCAGTGGATCGCATAGCTGCTTGAATTGAGCTTAGTTCTCCTCTCTCCTCCTGTCCTCTGCTGTGCTGCCTTCTGTTGCCCAGGGACTTGAGCCTGGCTCAGTACTCAGTGAATGTAGCTGTCTTCTGGGCCAGGGCTTTAGCTGTGTCGTACTGTCCTGTGCTGTCATCAGCCTCATGTTTCTGTTGTGTTGGCTTGGGTTCTTGTCTTCAACTCTCTTCTCTCTGGGGGCCTCTGCACTCTCGCTTTGCTGTGCTGTAGAGTTATCCCAGATGCAGAACCAGCCCTCACTCTCACTCTTGTTCTGTTTTTTGGTGTAATGTCTAGCTTTATTTGCAGCTCCTTCAGCAGACTGCCTCCTCTGGGAACCTCAACACCCTGAGCAGCCTCCACCCAATGGGAGGTAAGTGTTTCGCTGCTGTGGAGGAGCAGCGGCAAGCAGGCCACCAGACCCAGCTAACAACAGTCTGAGAGTTTTGCACCGTTTGTACGGAAAACAAATGTTTTCCCGCTCATTACATAAACCTAACGTAAGATGAACATCTCAGGACTCACCTGCCTTGTCTCTGGAAGGTGGCTCTTCTAGTTGCTGATACAAGTTTGCTCTGGGGTTGTCTTATGCTCCCCACCCCTTTAACTCTCTGTTGAGGAGGAAGGTGGAGAAGAGCTGTTAGCACGACTATCTGAGGCCATTCTGATAAGGAGAAAATTGCAGGAACTCTTGTTTTCCCCAATAAAGTGACTTCCAGTGACTCTTTGAAGCTCAAGAAGGCATCCATGCAAATGGCTTACCCAGAAACTGCTAGAACCTAGGCAGTTAGTTTACCTCTGTGTCTTATACATGTTATTTCTTAGATGAATTACCTTTTGTTGCTATTAACGTGCATGGAAAACTTAATTGACAGATACCTGAGTTATGACAAACTGGGGCTCCATAGACAAACTTGAAGATGGGGCTGTCAGACAAGTTAGTGGAGGTGGGGAGTGAAGCATTTCCAGAGCCCCCTGCCCCTGCCCCTTCTGCAGTGGACTGAGGCTCTGCAAGTGCAGTTGAGAAAGGGGTAGTCTTAGGTGGACTGCATTTTGCTGTTTGAGAAATCCTGATAGTGGTTCACTTTGTCTCAGGGACTTGGAGTTTGCTCTGTTTTTGGAAATTTGCTAGATTGTAAATCTGTGTTGTAGTTTAGTTTTTATTCTTGCTAACTCTTCCCCCCAACCACCACCAACCGTGTGCTTTTATATCATCTAGTAAATGGTCTGCAACACAGTGTCAGTGCAGTTCAGATTTCTTGCTCCTTTTAACTGTTGCTTGGAGGTTTTTTCCCTCGGTGTTTTTCTCTCCTCCTTCTGATGAGTAATCTGCTCTTCAAGTGGTGGTTTTTCTTTAGTCTTTCTCCTGTTGCTTTCCTCACGTGCATCCTCCTGTGTCATTACCCCCTTGGCCACCTGGATCCTGCTGCATTTTCTGTCTGTCCACCTCCATCGGAAAGAGCAAATCCCCTATAAAGTATGAGTGAGGGGCTCAGATGTAGTTCCATTCTGTGCCACAAGTTTTGTTGTTTGTTCTCTTGGACACCTGGCTTTGTGGTAGACCACAGACCTTACCCTCTCTTGGTTTCCTGATTACCAGTCCCTGTTATGAATATTCACGTGGGGTGGCATGCTATTGGATTGGATATGTCTTCTCTGGAGGAAATGATGTCAAGGTTCTTAATGCGTTGAGTGATACCTGAGTCTTTTTTAGAGCTTTGTAGTGTTGCTTGTAAGGCTTATCTAGAATAGTTCCTCTTTGGGACCAGCCTTCACCAGTGTGTGCTGTCATTGCTGGAACGGATACAAGGAACCCTTATGTGCTGGCTCATCTCTTGCTTTGGATATTGCAGGGTTAAATGCAATGCAGTTACAGAATTTGGCTGCTCTAGCCGCTGCAGCTAGTGCAGCTCAGAACACACCAAGTGGTACCAGTGCTCTCACTACATCCAGCAGTCCCCTCAGCGTACTCACCAGTTCAGGTAAGTGTGCCGGTGGAACTAACATGCCCTTGTCTGCCTTGGGCAGACAATCCCCAGAGAGGGGTCTGTCATTCTGGAGAGTAGTTAACATCTATTTCCAAAGGGGTCAGACTATGAACAATTAATTTTCACATGTCATTTTCTGACTTAATCTCGTAATTTTTAGTTTGTTACAGCTGTCATTTGACTTTATGTCCTGTTGTGACAGTTATTGAAATCAGTAACTGAAAACCTCTTTATGAAGAGAATACTTTAGTATCGGTCTTGTGCTTTGGTTCCCGTTGACGCGTGAAGCAAGTGTTGGCTCGAGTTTAACACCCAGGTTTCTGATCACAGGGTCCTCACCGAGCTCTAGCAGCAGCAGCTCTGTCAACCCCATCGCCTCCCTTGGAGCCCTGCAGACATTAGCTGGAGCAACGGCGGGCCTCAATGTCAGCTCTTTGGCAGGTGAGAGACAGCCCCTGGATGTCATCAGGCCATTCGTTGTGTAGGTAGCACATTTTAAACAATCCTGGTAGGTCACCATTAGAATGAACAGGGTGGCCCGGTAAAATTAGAAATAATCACAAGATTTTAAGTCAGACCTGAGTTAAATCCCACCTCTGCCTCTTAACTAGCTGTAACATAATACCACCTTTCTAAGGTCATTTTCTCATCTGCGAAGTGGGAAGAGAACACTTTGAGGGTTGTTAAGTAAATAAGAACATAGGTGAAGTGCTGAGCACATGGCTTAGTACAGTGTCAGGCATGGAGAATGTATTCAAATATTCGCTGCTGTTTTGACAATAGGGTTTACCCACATCTTGTCCTAGAACACACACCTTTTAGCACCCAAACCTGGGATGCTTATCTTACTGCATTCCAACTCTTGTGTGGGAAGGTGGCAGAAAAGTCAAAGAGAAAATGGAGTAGGTCATGTGTAAGTGGTATCACTTCATGCAGAGGTTGGGAAAAGAGAATGGGTAGAGCCACACGTGGGTGTGGCATTTTTTTTAATGTTCCCATGAGAGATGAGGCCTGGGGAGTGTCCTGAGATCTGACCAGTCAGATGGGTGGTCCTCCTCAGGGCGGAGCTGAGAGAGAGCGAGAAAGAGAAAAGGGAGAACTTTGGAGTTTCTTTTTGGTGCCACTGGAGTCTTTGCAATGTGTTAACCCTGCTCTTCCCCACCACCAAGGGATGGCTGCATTAAATGGTGGCCTGGGGAGCAGTGGCCTTTCCAACGGCACCGGGAGCACCATGGAGGCCCTGACGCAGGCCTACTCGGGAATCCAGCAATACGCTGCTGCAGCACTCCCCACTCTATACAACCAGAACCTGTTGACACAGCAGAGTATTGGTGCTGCAGGAAGCCAGAAGGAAGGTGAGTAGAGAAGGGAGGCTGCAGTTCAGGGTGGAGGTGGTGGGGGGGGCGGATTACACTACCTGCTGCAGAGATGAAGGCAGGGCAAAGGCCAGGAGGACCATTCAACCACTCAGACCGATTCCCTTTCTTTGGCAGTGTCAAAGGTAGACTGATAAGCTCTGTAAACTGTACTCTGCTGTCTGGATGTGGCTCAGAACCTATGTTTGCCCTCCTGTGATGAGGCTGCAGGCTTTAGATGAAGAAACATACTGACCTTACTGTGTGACAGCATTTCATAGTCTTTTTGTTGTTGTTAGGAAGTCATCTTTGTGGATTACAAATTTGTCAGAGGAGGGGCGCCTGGGTGGCACAGCGGTTAAGCGTCTGCCTTCGGCTCAGGGCGTGATCCCGGCGTTATGGGATCGAGCCCCACATCAGGCTCCCCTGCTATGAGCCTGCTTCTTCCTCTCCCACTCCCCCTGCTTGTGTTCCCTCTCTCGCTGGCTGTCTCTCTCTCTGTCAAATAAATAAATAAAATCTTTAAAAAAAAAACAAAACAAATTTGTCAGAGGATATTTTCTGTCTGGGTGTCCCTTTTAAGCCCTGTTGTTTGGCATTTTCCTCATTTTCTAACCTCTGTTTTTCCTAATTGAGGACACACTGAAGGTGTTGGGACAGAAAGAGTTATGGCTCATGTATTGGTGAATTGGGAAGTGTGTAATGATACTAAATTCAGGAGAGACTTTCTAGGCAGAAGGAGGCCTGACAGTGGTTCGTATGAATACAGAGTCCTGTTGACACTTCTGTTCTCGTAGTTGACTGGATTTCTGTAGCCAGAACCTGCACGGTTTAAGCACTAATGTGGGGGAAAGACACGTATCCTCTCTTGCCATGGCAACGAGGATTCCTGGTATAGTGCGTCATCACCTGCTCTGAATCAAGACGCTTCTGTGCCCTAGGATGTGGTAGTGGGGGAGCTGAATGAACTGAGGAGACAGACAATAAAGCAGGAAAAGCATGAGATGTTCCACATGGTGCTCTAAAGACTGATGAATGGGAAAGAGGGATGGAGTGTGCCGGAGGCACAGCATTTTGTGTAGAATGGTCAGAGGTCTCTAATTTGACATTTAAGCAGAGTCCGGAGAAAGTAAAGAAGCAATGCATGTATCTAGAGGAGGGAGAGTAATGGGGGCAGAAGAACACCAGGTGCAAAGGCCCTGAGGCAGCACTGTTCTGTCATATGTTTGGCAACAGCAGGGAGGCCGGGTGGCTGGAAAATGGCTGGACTTTAATTGTAATAAGGCTTCTTTGGTTAGAAAGTTATTGAGCATAAGTGGTTAGAAAAGGAAAGCATAGGGGCGCCTGGGTGGCACAGCGGTTAAGCTTGTGTACCCTCTCTCGCTGGCTGTCTCTATCTCTGTCGAATAAATAAATAAATAAAATCTTAAAAAGAAAGCATATTCTTTTTTTAAAGATTTTATTTATTTATTTGACAGAGATAGAGACAGCTAGCGAGAGAGGGTACACAAGCAGGGGGAGTGGGAGAGGAAGAAGCAGGCTCATAGCAGAGGAGCCTGATGTGGGGCTCGATCCCGTAACGCCGGGATCACGCCCTGAGCCGAAGGCAGACGCTTAACCGCTGTGCCACCCAGGCGCCCCACATATTCTATTTTTGAGCTCAGTGTTAATCATAGGCACTTTTTAAAATGTAATTTCTTTTTATTGAGGTGCACTTTACGTAATGGTAAAATTCACCCTTTTGGGAATATATAGCTCTGTGAGCTTTGATGAACGCATACAGTCATGTAACCACGTTCACAGGTAGAGAATGTTTCCATCACCCCCGGAAATTCCCTCATGTCCCTTTGTAGTCATTCCCTACCCCCACCTCCTGCCTTGCAACTGCCAGTCTCTTTGCTGTCCCAGTAGTTTCTAGCACAGTTTTGAAACCTGTTTTGTTAGTAGTCTCTTTCTACCTCTTTTTCTGTGTTTCTGTACAAGCCTTTAGTCTCTGGTTTTATTGCACCACACAAGAGTCTGCCTACTTTATTGTCCCCGCACTCACTCCTCCCACAAGGTTGAATTCTGATACCCTCAGTGGGAAGGAGTCTTTCAGTGATTGCTCTTCAGTTTCCTGTTTTGTATTTGGAGAATCTTTAGTTCTCCAAATGAATTTGTTTGTTAGGACACAGACAGGTTCTGTTTTTTGTTTTTAAAGATTTATTTATTTGAGAGCGAGGGGGAGAGAGAGAGGCAGAGCAGAGGGAAGGGCAGAGGGAGGGAATCCTTAACCAGACTCCCTGCAAAGCTCATTGCGGGGGCTCAATCCCAGGATCCTGAGATCATGATCTGAGCCGACTGCTTAACTGACTAAGCCACCAGGTGCCCCGGGATACAGACAGTTTTAACACAGGTGGAAATGAGAAACAGTGGTGGGGGCGGGGGGGGGAGGGGAGTGAGGGTAAGCTTGACACTGATGCCTTTTCCATCAATGGGTATTTTGAAGGTCCAGAGGGAGCCAACCTGTTCATCTACCACCTGCCCCAGGAGTTTGGAGATCAGGACCTGCTGCAGATGTTTATGCCCTTTGGGAATGTCGTGTCTGCCAAGGTTTTCATAGACAAGCAGACAAACCTGAGCAAGTGTTTTGGTATGTTGGCTTCTCTGCTGGGGTTGGGAGGGTTAAGTATCGTTAACCACTGAGAATGAGAAGGGGCTGACAGCAGCAAGAACTGGGTTTGAGTTTGGGTTACTATTTAACTTTGAGTTGGGCGGGTAATATGACCTGTTGTTGAGCCTCAATTTTTTCATTTCTGTAGCAGGGATGGTGGGTTTCTACCCACATTGTTGTTCCAGAGGTTTAAAAATACATATATATATATACATATATATATATATGTTATATATATATGTATATGTATATATATATGTATATATATATATACGTATATATATATATGTGTATATATATATATATATATGTATATATATATATAGAAATAGCTTGGTCAGAAAACTTTAAAAGTGCCATGTAGATGTCAAGTGGTACAGTCAGGAACCTAATTTATCTCATTTCATATAATTTCTGGACTTGTTGTCCCTGCTGAGAAATTTGGGATTTCAACCTCTGCTCATAAGGTGTCTCCTGTGTAAGGAGGACTCAGAATCTCTTTGCCTCATCATGTCCCTCATCCACGGTTCTGCTTGGACACACAGGTTTTGTAAGTTACGACAATCCTGTTTCGGCTCAAGCTGCCATCCAGTCCATGAACGGCTTTCAGATTGGCATGAAGCGGCTTAAAGTGCAGCTCAAACGTTCGAAGAATGACAGCAAGCCCTACTGAGCGTGCTCCCCTCTGAGACTGGAGTGAGAGGGTCTTCTGGTAAGTGGGGGAGGAGCACCCTTAATGATTCGAAGCCCTAAGGCTGTGTGTTGACAGCCCTGGACCCTGATCCCTGCCACTCTCGCAGGCACAGCTTGCCCTGAAGACTCGGCTACTGCCTTCTGTGGGAGTTTCGCTTCGTACAGAGGACGAGTTTGTGCTTTGGTTTCCAGTGTTTTACTTTGGAGTTTAGGTGCCATATCCTGAGTTTTTTTCTTTATTTAAAGTTTGCTGTGTTTGTAACCAGTGTGTGTTGAGAAGGACCAACATCAAACTGCCCTGGGGGAGGAGGGGGAATGGAGAAACATTAAAAAAGAAGATCAGAGCTTTCCCCAAACTACCCCAAGAGAGAGGACTGAGTGAAACCAAAAACTGACCCCAGAATCTACCTTAGCACAGGAGTGGGTGAAATGAGAACTGGCGCCCAAGAGCCTTGGGGGGCGGAGACAGGGCTGCCTTTGGAGGTGAGGAGAGTTGACCCATAGCCAGCAGCCCCGGGAGCTGGAAACTGAAGCACCTTCCTGCCTGCCGAGTTCTTGCCACCTGTGTTTCAGATTCTTGTGCAAGATTTCTTCTCCTCTTCCCAAGAAGGGGATGACAGTTCTCTGGGAATAAAGCACCTGTTAAATTAGCCTGACATATGCAAAAAGCAGGGAGACATCACCCGTTACCGGCTTTTCCAGCCACCCATTGGTGTTAGATTAGCTCTGCCTGGCTGGTGGCTGGCTGTTAGGAAAAAGCAGCCAGTCAGAGAGGTCGTTTTTAGTTTATTTCAACACCACACGGCCCATTTCTAACAGGTCCCTTTAAACAAGGCCTCTAGGGAAAACACTGGTTTCCTTCCTTGTAGTTGACCACAACAAAGAGTGTCACTTCCATCCCAAGGCACAGTTTCTCTTGAGGATAAATCAAAGAAGGGCTTATAGAATCTAGCTGAAGGGGGCATCTCTCCTGAGCAGAGTGATCAAAAGCCATTGAATTAGGGGAGGAGGAGGAGCCTGCTTCCTGGTGTACCTGATCAGAAGGTCTCTTTAAGCCAGAGTGCTGCATTTGTCAGTGGCCAGCACTTACTACTTAAGAGGATGAGAAATATACGCCTGCCTCCTTGGTTGGGGGGTCCCAGATGTAGTATTACCCCCAAGACCCCTTTTCTCACCCCTCCAGCCCCTTCTGCTCTTGGGGACAGAGGAGACAACAGGACGTTTACAGCCCCCATGTGGATTTAGTGTTCATTTACCTCAGTATTACCATGTTCATTTTCGTCCTCGTGCTTACAGTTAGCTCCCTGCTGCCTCCCACAGGTCTTACTCTGGCTCTTGCCTGTGACCCATACAGCGTCTGGGCCCTGCCTCTGCTCCAAGAAATGCTGTGGGGGTGGAGAGCCAGAAAGGACGTGCTGTTGGGAGTGTGCAGCTGGGCAGAGGTAGCCCTGTGGGATCTGACTCTTAGCCAAGGCCAGGGACTGGGTCCCTGGGATCTTAAACCTCACAAACATCAGTCCTGACCCCTAGCAGCAGAGATGAGATTAAAGGGGTTGGTTTGGTATTAAGTCAGTTGGGGGGCTCTCTCCTTGTCATGCTGTCCGTTTGGGTCACAGACAGGGATTGACCGTCTTGCTGTTGTGCAGGTAGTTTGGTGGTGTTGGATTATCCCATTGACGCAGGGACAGCTGTTCCCTTCTCATAGTGATATCTTGGGTCTGTTGTCCTCTAAGAGACATGAAACATACTTCTTAAGCTGAACCACGTAAACTTGAATTCCGCGCACTGGGAGAAATGTGTCCTGTGTTTCAAGGATAAAACTGTTCCAAAGGCTTCCAGGGTCATGATGGGATTTTTTAAATAAATGCAAAAAATAAAAATAAAAAAGAAAAAAGAAAAAAAGAAAAAAATGCTAGGTTGGGGAGGCGCTGTTCTGAATCCCAACCGGCTGGAACCAAGAATGTCGTTTCTATTTTTATAGAAGTTTTATACAGCTCCGGGGTGGAGAATATTTATTACCTAAATTATATCTCTGGAAAAGGCCAGGATTTTGTAGAATCCAGAATGTGATTGTTGTACACACAGGGTGCTGTGTATGATTGAAACTACTGACTCTCTGTGGCCCGTTTGCAGCCCAGCTAATAATCTGCCAGAGGGGAAGGAGTTAATGCTGTGAATTGGCAGAGGAGAGAGCTGTGCTCCCCAGGGTGCTGCCGGTGCTGCAGTGATAGCTGACCTTCTGTTCTGTCTTCCTCCTTGGCCATCGTGGGGTTTTCCAAAGCCCAGAATTCCACTCCCTTCCTACTTTCTCTCCCCTCCTCCTTCTTCCTCCATTTCACTATTATTTGTCCTGGCCTCTGGGACCTTATGAAACACCTTTTCAAATAACATGAAAGGCAAAGGTGCAATCAGCCTGCCTTTGATAGCGGACCCAGAGGTTTCATACCTGCTTGTGGGTTCCTTTTTCTAAAAGGAGGGTGTGCCGCAGCAGAGCCCCGAGCTGCCATAGCAGCCAGCTGGTGAGACCAGGCACTTCTCTCTGCTCTCCTCTCCCCTGCCCAGTGAGTGAGCATAGTAGCACTGCCCTTGAGCACAGTTCTCTCCCCAGGCAAAAGATGGTTTGTGAAGAAGCTGCTCCCCTACAAGTCTCATGGTGTGGAAGGGTTCAGCTCGGAGAGTGGAGACTAGCAGTCAAGTCTTAATACTTTTCTGTTGTGTGGGGGTTTCACTTACATAAATGTGTTTTCTGCCTATAGTTTTGTTTCTTACTTGGGTTTCATCATGAAATTGATTTGCCTTGAATGCAGCCAGACACTGTCTCCTGGGTCCCACATGAGTGGCCAGGGCCTGCACGGAAGCTAAGAGCTTGGATTTCTGGAAACAAAAGGCCATCCCCATAGAATTGAGGAGAAATCCTGGCCCTCTCCCCTAGAGAGTTTCCCCCACCCCAGCCATTGTCTTATGCTTTGTTCTGGGTATGGGGAGGGGAGAGGCTGGAGCTCTGCTCCACCAGAGACCTATCTTCTCCTAGTGCTATGGACTTGTTTGGGCGCCTCAGGGGAAATCCAAGCCTTAGGTTCCCTTCTGTCTCTGGCATTTGGATGTTTTCTTGGTGTCCTCCATGTCCTTTTTGACTTTTCCCTGTGTCCATTGTTAGCATGTGCAAAAGTTCCCTGTCATTACCCAGCCCCCGCCCCGCCCGCCTCCTCATTTCAGGGCTGTACACAGTGAGTGTTCCTCCTCTCTCTCTCTCTCTGTTTGGATGTATTGCTCTGTGTAACTCAGTGGGTCTCCCTCTTTCTGGTTTGTTTTTTTTTCTAGATTCCTGCCGTTTGTTCATCGTTGTGCCTAAAGCATGTCGATGTGGCGTCAAGTACATCGTCCAAATCCCTGTCTCTTCAGCTTCTCTGATGCTTGAACTCTCACCTTTGACCTTGTGTTGACCTTTGATGCTGACGTGTATTTTTATTATGTTTGTTTCTTTCTTTGTTATCTCTTTTTTCTTTTCCTTTTTTTTTTCTTTTGTGCTGCCAAATTGGTTTTGCTAGAACGACTGCTGAAGGGGAAATATTTAAACTTGCATTTGAATATAAAAAAAAATCTATTTTTCTAGAACTTCATAAGATAACCACTTGATTTTGTGATTCCAATTCTTTGTAACTGTCTTCAGAGCAGCCCTACTAGCACATACCGCGTGGTGTTTGTATTTCTGTGAACACACAGCCAGTCCGTTTCTAGGCTTTGTTTCTCTGTGTGCTTAGTTTTAAAGACAACTTTGAAGTAAACAATGAAATAAAAGATGTCACTAAAACCTTTGAGGCTCCTGAGCACATTTTGCTGATACAGTTTGTGGGGCTTGAGGAGACCGCATGTGTTCTTTTGTTTTTCTGAGTTCTCAACTGCAGAAAACACCTGAACCCCCTTTCCTTTTTGACCGCAGGCTGCAGTTTGGGCCCCAGCCAGCCTTTTTTCTTTTTCTTTTGTGGTTCTTCCCTGTAGTGACCCTGCAGGGAGCCTTCAGATCCCTCTGGCCCCTTCCCCTCAGCCCCGCTGTGCCCACCTCCATGCTTGTTCCTACAGTCTCCACAGCAAAATGTGATGCTTTGATTTTTGTTTTTGTTTTTGTATTGTTTTTGTGTTTTTGCTTTGAAATTTTTCCTTTCCTACTAAGATTATGCCCAGAAAAAACAAGTTTTGCATGTTTCCTGCTGTTTCTTCACACCTTCGTATATATCACCTTCACCTCTCTGTTTTCTATAGTTTGTGCAAAAACTGACCGATTTAAAAGGGTTTCAAAGAAGCTGTTTTAAATTGTTGTGGGGTTGATTATTTTTTTCAAGATTGTATTGTTTTATTTTGAAGTGGCAAACTTTCTCCTCTATTGCCCTTAGAGCGTTTGCCTGTGCACTTAGACTGTCACCTCATGTGGCCTCCAGGCCTCGGCCGCGGCGGCGGGGTGGGGTGGGGGGGCAGGAGGCTGGCTGCTCTGCTCAGAGATGGGTGGGAAGGGAGCCTGGAGAGGCATGAAGCAGAGATAGAACCCAGAAGGTGGCTGTGGGGGTTGGGGGTGGGGGGCGGGCAAGAGGTTTAGTGCATTAGGGGTAGCGAGTGCCCCTTAGCCCCAAAGAAGGAAGGTGCTCTTAACCACTTGGAGGAGGCCATCCGTGCACTAAGCGGCAATATACCTGCCAGCGCTTTTCCTAGGTGACAAGCACAATACCACAGTCTTCACACTGTTTACAGCCCTGGACACCAACTACCCCACACTGGCTCTTCACCACAGCTCTGCTCTTGCTTAGCTAGTGGGGTGGGGGTGAGGGCAGGGATTTCTTTTTCTTCTTTTTTTTTTTTTTAATTGAGTGAAGAGCCAAATAGCTACTGTCCCTGGGTGCCAGGCAAGCCAGTTTCTTGGTTCCCTGAAGGGAACTTGCTCTCCTCTCTTGTGGCACCATCCAGCCTCAGGGTCTTAGGGACTTTTGAGTAAGAATGTGAATGGTGGAGGGAGAGGCCAGAGGAGACTAGAGGTCAGCAGGGTGGATCTGTGGAGGTAAGAGGTTGCAGAGGGAGGAGCTTGTGATGGATTCCACCCAGACCTAAGCTGCTGGTGGGTGGGAGAGCTGGGAAGTAGGATTATCCAGGGAAGGGTGGAGAGGGGGTAGCCAAGGGACTGGGGGGGGAGGGGGTGGGGAAGGTAGAAGCACTGTTATCATCATCCATGCAGGGGTTGATGAAGGAAGGGATCCTGGCAGAATTTCTGCTCTGGGACCCACAGGTTGCCTAGTATTCTGCTTGAGGGCACTCTTACTAGGAAGAAAGGGCAGCCAAATGGAGACCCAGTGTATGGTAGGCTGCTTAATTTCCTGGAAGGGGTGATTGGGTGGAAAGAGGCCAGGAACCCCAGCCTGAGCTAGACTGCCGTGCACCCCACAGTCTGACTGCACAGAGCCGCCTCTGTTGGCAGAAGGCGCTGAGGCTCCCCTTCCTGTGTATTCAGAATCCGTGTTTGCCAATATATTTTGCTTTCAATTCCAAGAGGAGCTCTGGGAAAACCTGTGGATAAAACCAAATGCCAAACGTTGGACGTTGTTTCCTTTTCCTTTTCTCTCTCTGATTGTTTTAATTGTTCTGTGGTGGTTTTAATGGATTTGAGACCCTGGAGCGGCAGCTGCCTTTCTGATTTCCAGCTGCTTTTTGTGAATAATTTAAAAAGAAAAAAAAAAAAAGAAACTTTACATTTTGGAGACAAACCTGTGTGAGTTTTTTATTGGTACAAACGTTGTATTTAACACTAGGGGTTTTGTACAGTTTTTTGCCTTTTCTACTAGAAAACAATGTAAAGTGATTTCACAATGTGAAGAGAAAAAAAAATTGCCACTATGACCAAACGCACAGTCTGTTCTGCAGCAACAACGGGATTCAATCAACTCAAAAGTCGTGATTCAGCCGTAGAAATGCTTTTCCTTTACCTTGTTTGAGCTTTTCCTTTCTTTCCTGTTTTGATTTGCAAAAGAAAATGTCTTTTTTGTGTGAACTTGTGTTGTACTATGTAGAAAATTATGGATTTTACTTTAATGGTTTAAAAAAAAAAAAAGGCAAGAAGAGCCTTTGTCGCTTTTCTGACCTGATCACAGAGTTTGTGTAGTGGATTAAAAAAGAAAAAAAATTGTTACAAGTTTGGAGCAAGGGAGTATGTGTTTAAAAGGAATCTCCTTCCTTTTTTGTGTGTTTTTCCTTTTGTCCCAATGGGGAACCTAAATCTGTTTTAATTGCACAGACACACGGACAAAAAGTCATTTTGTATCTGCCAAGTGTGGTACCTTCCTTTGTTTATTTGCTATTAAACTGTTTGAGAAGAACTGATGTTGTGTTCAGAGTTGTTACTGATTGTTGGGGTGGTCATTGGGGTCCTTGGAGCTGGTGCGGGTTGGTGGCATCCCTGAGGAACGGGTGGGGATCCGGAGAAGGTTTCATTTTGGTGTGCCGGTTTCATGCAACCGAACCCACCTAAGCCTCCTGCAAGGACATAATTTCCCTCAGAAAACTACCTTCTCCTTCATCCTCCATTCTTCTAACAACGTCCCTGCTGACACAGGAGCACCTTCAGACTTCTTTGGCAACCTTAATTTTTGTGCTTCTTCCATTGCTAGTATAGGGGCTGCCATATTGCAGACTTGGCCAAACTTGTGACTGCAAATCCCCTCTCTGGGCTGAGGAGTTTCTGTGCCGCAGGGGGCGGCCTACCAGCACGGAGTCCCGGAGCAGGGGACTCTTCCTCTCTGGGCCTTTCATGCTCCACCCCAGAGTGGTTCAGCAACTCCCCCTCCCCTCATCCTGAGCTCAGAACAAGGTCATAGAAGGGTATTTCTAAGATTAACTTTACTACTTACTAATTCTAGATCAGTCTCCAAGTGAAGCCCAACACCTGAGTCTCAGGCATCCAAGAACTGCAGGCTCAACCCTGGGCTGGGAGTCTAGAGGCTTACAACCAGCACACGGCCTGTGCGGTGTGGCCAGGCCTCAGGCTCCTCGGAGTCCCTCTTTGTGGGGTGTGTCTGGACGAGCATGTCTCAGTGGGAGTTGCACGGGGTACTAGCCCATGAAATGTTCTATGAAGTAAGAGTTATTTGGGAATAGTGCTTTCTCATTTGGTTTCATTAAAAATAAGTTTAAAAGATAGAGACTCCTGGGTGGCTCAGTTGGTTAAGGGTCTGCCTTCAGCTCAGGTCATGATCCCAGGGTCCTGAGATCGAGCCCTACATCAGGCTCCCTGCTCAGCAGGGGAGTCTGTTTCTCCCTCTCTCTATCCCCGCTCATGCTCTATCTTGCTAGCTCTCCCTCTCAAATAAAATCTTTAAAAAATTTTTAGAGGGAAAATTTTGTATTACTCTGTAGTAATTATCCTAGCTAATGTTCATTGTTTACCACAGTGCTATGGGAAACACTTGATATATGTTGCATGTTTTAATCTTTATAACATCCCTGGGAGGGAGCTACTCTTCCCATCCCCGTTTTGTAGATGAGCAAACTGAGGTTAAAAGAAATTGAGTTGGGGCGCCTGGGTGGTGCAGTCGGTTAAGCGTCCGACTCTTGGTTTCAGCTCAGGTTGTGACCTCAGAGTCTTGAGGTGAGGCAGGGCTCTTTGCTGAGTGTGCAGTCGGCCTGAGATTACCTCTCCTTCCTCTGCCCCTCCTGCTGGTGTTCTCTCTCTCTCTCTCAAAATAAATAGTAAAAAAAAAAAAAAAAAAAAGGAATTGTGTTGCCTGTTAGAAAGTGGTGTGCACCGAGAATCAACCCAGGTCTCCCCACCTCCCAAGCCCTTTCTCTTAGCCACGACTGAGAGGAAGTACTCCAGAAAAGCAAATAAACGTGCTTCAGTTAACCTGTGCCTTCTCATCACACGATTGCATGGTGTCCTCCAGGCTGTAGTGAAGGGAAGCTGGGGGGCCTTCCACTCTTGTGGCTCCCTCAGGGGGTGAACCGTTGCAGCCTGGCCCTCCTTAGAGCAGCTGTCTTGGTGTAGAAGGGATTTACTGGTAACTCCCTGCTTCCAGGTAGGTGGTCAGCAGGGTCCATGAGGTGTCACTTCCCGTGAGGAACAGGGTGCTTCCTGCATCATTCCTGCACTCAGGTCGTTCCGTCATTCCTGTCCACTCAAGTCCACCACTATTCTTTACCTAATTGTTTTTTTTTCCATTGTGGCAAAATACAAAATTTTCTTCTTACGCCGTTCGTAAGCAGGTAATTCAGTGGTAATCAGCACTTTTACAGTCTGGTAAATGGTGGCATAAATTACACCACCTGAGGTTTTAAACCAACTTGAAATGCACTTATTTCAACTTCACCTCATTCTGACCATTAATATTTATGAAATCACAAGTTTGATATTTTAATTGTTTTTAAATGTACATTATATGTGTTTAAGTACACATTAAACCACAAAACCAACATATATGAAATGCCCATAAGGTGCCTTCTCAAAGAGGGCATTTCACACTCTGGGAAATGGGGCCAAGATGGAGAGTCAGGGGCTTTGAGGACTCCCTTCCTGACTCGTTTCCTCTGTATGGACAGGGTGGTTGAACCTGAAGTGCTCTCCCATCTAGTAGATTGTCCTGTCACTCAAGATCAAGGTGGCAGATCTTGTCTTTAAGTCTTTGCTTTAGGACTCCTGTTCTGAGGTAGAACTTGATGTAAAAATAGAATGTGAAGTACAACTTCCATCTTTCAATTTGACATTGTGCTTAGGCTTTTGTTTCTCTTTATAATTTACCAAAAAGAATATGCCCAAAGTACTGTTTTTAACCTTTTAAAAATGTAGGCTTGTGCACCTTTGTAATCATATAGCTTTGTCTGAAACTGTATTCCTTTTTGAAACCCACATGCGGTCACCTTTTATTTTTGAATAGATTCCTCAGCACCTAGTTATTGCCACACTCCTGGTTCCCGGGTCACCACAGAGGCAGCCCGTGTCGGCTTTCTCGGCCAGCACGCACCTCCCCTGACACTCCCAGGTCTTCCACACACTGTGTTCCCCTGAGCCTCTCAGTCCCTGATGAAGAAAGGCATCGAGAAGGAAATGAGATCAGGTTTGTGACTTCACCGCTGGGAATGTCACACTACTGTCTTGACAGCGCTGCCCTTCCAGGAGGGATCATAGATGGCTTTTTCTTGCACCTTCTGCCTTTCTCAAGCATCTTCCTTCTCTCTCAGGAGTCCTGTCCAACCCCCACCATCTGGTGTTTAATTTCTTCTGCATACATTGACTTTCTCTTTTCCTGGTAAAGGCTTCAGCTCTAGGCACAGCTCTTGCTTTTTTAATCAAAGTCAGAGTCTTGGGAGGGAAAGTGGAACACGGTTCAACTGGGAAGAGCCGTCCTGACATCCCTGCAGCCACGGCTACAGGGCTTGAGGCCTGCCTGCATCCCCATCAACGCTCCCCCCACTCCCGAGGGGGTCCCACTGTCCTGAGGTCTCCTGATGAGGTTTTGGTGTTTTTAAACCCATACAATTGACCCACTTAAAGGGGACAAGTCCTTGGGGTTCAGTGTTGTGCAACCATCACCACAACCTAATTTTAGAACATTTTCTTCACCCCTCAAAGAAGCCCCGTACTCATTAGCAGTCACTCCCCTTCTCACCTCCCCATCGTTCCCAGCCCCTAACAACCGTGAATCTTTCTGCTCTAGAGATTTGCTTATTGTGGATCTGTCCTATAAATGCGGTCATAGAATATGTGCCTTTTGTGTCTGGCTTTCACTGAGCCTACCTCCCAAGGCATGTTCTTTCCTCCCCCTCCTTGGGAGCAGCTCACCGCTCTAGGCTTGTGCCACCTGCTGCTGCCATTCCTGGTCCTGAGCCTGCCGCCTTGCAATCCAGCCACGTTCCTGCCGCCCCTGCCCCTTCGACTTCTGCAGCTCCTCCTGTTTACCCACTGCATGGCCACCTCACCCTGCCTCTGGCTGCCTTCTGGACCTGCCTGCCCTTTCCAGTTCGACGAGCCACTAGCCACTGTAGCTGTGTAACTAAGAGCTTTCATTCCTCACTTTCACCACGAAGCCACATGTGACCAGGGGCCCCTGTACTGGACGGTGCAGGGCCTACAACATTTCCATCGTGGCAGTCACTTCAGGGGTCACGACTGTTCTAGATGTTACTCTGCATTAGGAAGACAAAATAGGGGCGCCTGGGTGGCTCAGTTGGTTAAGTGCCCGACTCCTGATCTCGACCCAGGTCTCCATGTCAGGGTCGTGAGTTCAAGCCCTGTGTTGGAGCTGTTCTCGCCCGCCCCGCACCTGGCAGCATGGGAAGGCAGAGACAGGCTCAGAGAAGCTGTAGTCCCTGTCATACAGCTGGGAGTAGGAGAGAGCGTTTTAAGCCAGGTCTGCCTGATTCCGACGTGCCCCTAGAGCATATTCCTTTGAGAGTGTCTAAGGTGGGCCCCGGGTTAAACTCCATCTCTGGAACGGAGCTTCATGAAGGCAGGGACCATGCATGTCTGGTTCCTCGCCGGAGCCCCCGGGGCTGGCAGGTAACACGTTAACGAATAAATGAGCAGATGCCACAAAACGCTGGTGGTTTTGTTCAAGAGCCTCCTGATGTGCTTCCCTCTGCCCCACTGCATTCGAGTTGGAGTTGGAAGTTTCCATCCACTCCAGAAGAAAGGGAGTAATTTCGTAGCTCGTTATGGATTGCTCGCTAGTTCTCCGCAGGCCCTCAGTGGCCGTGTAACAAATGACAGCCAAGTCCCTTAGAGCGACTTCACAGGAATTCTAGCACAGCTTCCAGGCAGCCGCCAGGGGCGCCGTCCCACCAGGAAATTGGTGCCGGCACCTGCGTGGCCCTGGGCTGCTGGAGAGTCCCTTTGGCAGTCTGGGAACTCCCCAGAGAGGGGCAGCTACCTGCGGTCCTCCGGCCTTGAGAGTGCCGCCGACCCAGTCATCCCTGAAGTCAGGTGCGCCCAGAGGCTTACATAACGCCATGACCTTTTACAAAATCATTTTAGGGCGCCTGGGTGGCTCAGGCGGTTAAGCATCTGACTCTTGATTTTGGCTCAGGTCATGATCTCAGGGTTGTGGGATCGAGTCCCACATTGGGCTCCCCGCTCAGTGGGGAGTCTGCTTCTCTCCCTCTCCTTCCACCCCTGCCCCTGCTCTCTCAAATAAAGCTTTAAAAAATCAATTTAGGGTTTGAGGGTTTTTAAAATGCAAAACAGTAATATAGTTCTATAGAAGAGACTTCAGAGTATGGCAGGAAAAGCTTTGTTCGGGAGTCTCTTAATCTGGTTATCCCACCAGTCCCTGTGACCTTGGGCAAGTGACTTGATTCTGTCAGCCTCAAATTCCTCATCTGCCAAATGGAAGTGAAAACACCCACCCAGCAGAGCCGGGAAGATGAGACATTGGCTCAGGGCCGCCCCTGGCAGACACTCGTTCAACTTGCTAACAACCCTAAGTATATAAAAGTTAAAAGTGAGCGTTTTCCCATCCCACAGCCCATTGATAACTGTTAAACAGATGGGGTAAGTATGCTTCCAGAATTTTTCTCTCTATAGACAAAAAATATGTACATATATAATTTCTGTTAATAAAAATGAGATCATGCCATCATGTACAGAATGTTCTGCTGTGTGCATTTTTTCAGTTACTAGGTCGCGGGCACCTTTCCCTCTGAGTATGTACACCGGGATCTACAACTTTCATTTGTAGACGCTATATAGCATGTTCCTACTGGACATAGATTATTTCTCGTTTTTCCACTATTACGGACAGTAAAAGCCAATTCCAGGAAGGTTCGGGAGGCGCATGATTGGAGCCTTAGTTCAACGACTTGTTTTCAAAGCAAGGTCTTGTTTTATCTTTTCATTTGGTTTTCATAGAAACGTTACCAGAGAGGTGATAACCCCATTTACAACCAGGAAAATGAATTTGTCAAGAGGGACAAACTGCCCCAGGACCCCACAGATCGTGGCAGAGGGGGCCTGGGACAGTCCCCTCGGGTTACGTTTGTCGTGCTTTGGAATTGGGGCCGGGCAGGTGATGCAAGGAGTGGAAGGAGTCCCATCTAAGATGACAAGTGACACTTGGCCTCAGTGTCAATGCGACAATAGCGGGAGTGAGATGGGGTCTGCACCGTGCAGAATCCCAGGGCCCGGTTTGCCTGAGCCTCTGGTCTTCAGGAGAAGCACGAAATGCAGAGTTGTCTGAAGTCTCCCAAGTGACAGATGGAGCCCAACCGACATGGAGCTCTTCTGCGCTCACATGCCAGATAGACACACGGAGACCCCTGCTTCAGGCCCAAACTTAAGATTTTCTACTTCTGATTAGAAAGCAGGGGTCTAGGGGCGCCTGGGTGGCACAGTGGTTAAGTGTCTGCCTTCGGCTCAGGGCGTGATCCCGGCGTTATGGGATCGAGCCCCACATCAGGCTCCTCCGCTATGAGCCTGCTTCTTCCCCTCCCACTCCCCCTGCTTGTGTTCCCTCTCTTGCTGGCTGTCTCTATCTCTGTCGAATAAATACATAAAATCTTTAAAAAAAAAAAAAAAGAAAGAAAGAAAAGAAAGAAAGGAAGGAAGCAAGCAGGGGTCTAACCTGTGAGGCCTGAGCTGGTGCCCGACACAGATGGCACTTGGAAGAAGCCTCTATGCCCCTGTGTCGTACCCCAGCCCCCCCGGGAAGTTAAGTGGCCCAGAAAAGACGGTTGGGTTTTGTGGTTGTCCTTCCAACTTCCAGGGGCCATTCGTCTGCCTCCACTGCCTGGCGTTGGTGAGCAAGGCTCCTTATCCTTCTTCGTATGCAGTTCTTCCAGCCACCCTGACCACAGTCTTGGCCACGGTTCCCAGGGAGCTTGTGTGTCAGGTAAAGATCACTGTGATTTCTGAAAATGGGTGTCCCATTCCCCTTTACTTGTCTCCCTCTCCATCCTTTCTGGGACAGTGTCATGGTTAAGAGTGGGACCCCTAAGTCACATCGCTCAGATCCAGTCCCCGCTCGGTCTCTAGCTGTGTGGTCTTGGGCAAGTCATGTTACTGCTCAGTGCCTCAGTTTCCTTATCTGTAAACTGGAGGAAATGCTTGGCTCAGAAAATGTTAGCTGTCATCTGTTGGTCTCTCACTTTGCCAGGGGCTGTGCAGGTGCTTGGGGGTACAAAGACAAACCACAGCCCTTGCCTCAGAGGAGCTTGACTTTGACATAGTTTGTGCAGTAGTCAGCAAAGAAGGAGGAAACCTTTCTCCTGTAAAGTTTTCACGTTTTGAGATCATTTGAGTTCTCAGGTACCCAGAAGGTTCCCAGGCTCCCTTGGGACACGGATGCCGGCTGCCCGTGTCCTTCCCGCCAAGCTCTGGTCTGGACTATTGAGTGGGAGAGAATCTGCGAGCCCTTCGGCACTTTCCGTGTGGGCCCAGCTTCCTTCCCCTCTGGAGGTTAACTTTCACCAAGGACCCACCCTCCCAGATGAGAGGAAGATCCCAGCCAACTCCCCTGCACCTCTCCCTCTCGTCCCCTCTCCCACCTTCCTGGGGTGAGGGTTCAAGAGCACTCCCCCCTGGGGAGCCCTGATGGCCTTGCCTAGTCCCAGGGGTCTACTCCTAAATCCTCTCCACCTCTGCTGAGCTGTGACCCTGGGGCCTAGACCCCTGAGCTGGGGATGTGCCCCCTGCCCCAGATAGCCCTTCTCTGGACCTGCTCTGCTCACAGTAAACAGGAAGCCGCCTCTGCCCCTGGGGCTGGGGCAGGAACATGGCAGATAGGCTGTGAAGCCTGCAACAGTTGCTTTAAATTTCAAAAGTAGACTTTTGTTCCTCCCCTTTGGCCCATTCATTCCTTCAGCACGTTTATTGAGTAACCCCTGTGTGCCCGGCCTTGCTCCGGGGGTTAGTGTGGTGGATGAGACAGTCACTGCCCGTCCGTCTGAGTAGAGGAAACAGATGTTAAGCAAATAACCTTATGGATGACCATAAAACTATAGAGATAAGTCTTGTATCAGATGGAATGTAATTCTGCATGAGAGTATAATAAGCCGATTCACCCTAACTAGAAGGTCACTAGGCAGAATGCTGGGGTAGAGAAGAGGAAAAGAAATCAAGAGGTACAAAGGCCCTGGGGCAAACAGGTTGGCGATTCTTCAGAAGGGGAACACAATAAAAACGAAAATAAGAAGATTTGTACACACGTTCATAGCACTGTTAACTCTTTACAGCCAAAAAAGTGAAACAAGCCCCAAATGTCCAGCAGCTGATGAACGGCTCAATAAAAGGGTAGGTCCCTGCAGTGAATGCTACTCAGCCATCAAAAGGAATGAAGTACTGATTTACAGTATGGCTGAACCTTGAAAACATGAAGCGAAGTGAAAGAAGTCAGTCACCAAAGGCCACAGGTTGTATGATTGCATTTCTATGAAATGTCCAGAATAGAGAATTCCATGGAAAGCAGGTATGGGCCGCAGGCTGTGTGAGTTTGCCCAGCCGCCATAACAAAGTGCCGACGGGGCGCCCGGCTGGCTCAGTGGAGCGAGTGGCTCTTGATCGCAGGGTCATGAATTTGAGCCCCATGCTGGGTGTAAAGGTTGCTTAAATAAATACACCTAGAAGACAAAGTGCCACAGACTGAGTGGCTTAAACAGTAGAAATTTATTTTCTCACAGTTCCAGAGGCCGGAAGTCAGAGATCAAGGTGTCGAGAGGGTGGATTCCTCCTGAGGCTTCTCTCCTTGGCTTGGAGATGGCTTGTCTTTTTCCTGTGTCTTCATTCGGTCTTACGTTGTCTGTGTCCTGATCTCATGACACTAGTCGCACTGGATTAGGGACCGCCCTCATGGCCTCACTTTACCTCTTTACAGACGGTGTCTCCAAGTACATCCCATCTGGGGGTTAAAAAGTCAACATATGAGCCTGGGTTCCTGAGTCGGCGAAGTGTCTGCCTTCGGCTCAGGACATGATCCTGGGGTCCTGGGATCAAGTACCGCATCGGGCTCCCTGCTCAGCATGGAGACTTCTTCTCCCTCTGCCTGCTGCTCCCCCTGCTCGTGCTCTCTCTCTGTCTCAAATAAATAAAATCTTTAAAAAAATACACACACACACACACACACTTAGAGGAGTCTCTGAGGTTTTGAAAACAAAAACAAAAGAATTCAACTTACGAGCCTGGAAGCTCAGTCGGTTAAGCATCTGACTCTTGATTTCAGCTCAGGTCATGATCTCAGGGTTGTGAGCTCGAGCCCTGCGCGCTGGGCTCCGTGCTCAGCAGGAGTGTGCTTGAGCTTCTCTCTCTCCCTCTTCCTCTGCCCGTCCCCTGGGTTCATGTGTGCACACTCTCTCACACACACACTCTCTCTCAAATAACTAAATAAATCTTAAAAAAAAAAAAATAAGAAGAAGAAGAATTGGGGCACCTGGGTGGCTCAGTTAAGTGTCTGCCTTTGGCTCAGGTCATGATCTCGGGGCCCTGGCATGTAGCCCTGCATCAGGCTCCCTGCTCAGTGGGGAGGGTGCTTCTCCCTCTGCCCCTCCCCTGCTCATTCTCTCCCTTTCTCTCTCTCTCAAATAAATTTTAAAAATCTTTAAAAGGAGAATTCAACATACGAATCAGGGAGGACATCACTTCAGCTATAACAGGAGGAATGGAGTGACTGCTCATCAGTATGGGGCTTCTTTTTGACATGGTTAAAATGTTCTGGAATTAGTGGTGATCAACGCACAAATTTGTGAATGTACTAAAAACTCTGTCCACTCTGAAGGTATGAACTTTGCCTAGGGCAAGATTGAGCCTGGGGGGCAGAGAGGAAGGAGAAAAATGGGGGCGGGAGGAGACGAGCTGGTGGAGTTGGTGGGATCCCATTCCCTAGAGCCTCTCCACACTAGGAGCCCCCATATTTCAAGAGTCTGCTCCCTGCATAAGACGTCGCCCTTCTCCACAGTGTCTGGCATTAAAGCTCATTGTTAGGGACCCTTTCAAACTGGGACGGGGATTGGACTTGGGACACTTCTTAACCCTTCAGGGATCAGCTCCTGTCCCTGTGGGCAGTGTGCCAGGGAGCAGTCGGACACAGCTCGGGATGACCTCTTGCTGTTCTGTGTCCTCTTCAACTAGGAGGTCATTCGTTCTAACAACCCGCTGCAGGAGGTAGCAGTGTGCTCTTGCCCACAGTCACACGGCCCACACAGCTAGTAAATGGCAGAGTCAGCCTGGCTCCAGGGTCCACGCTGTTCCCCACTACCCTATGCTGCCTCCAACAGCCCCCTGAGTCAGGGCTTATTAGCCTGTTATTATCCTCATTTGACAGACGAGGAAGCTGAGGCGCAGAGAGGTGAGCGACTTGGCTTGGGAATGGTGGGGGCATGCCCACGGGTAAGAGACCTCGGTGCCCAGTGGCCTCGAATCCCAGAAACAAAACCTGGGGGAGGGTAGGTCTAGGGGGAAGGTTGTGATGGGGAGAGGCAGGGCTCAGGGCCAGCCACCTGCCTCGCTTAGTCCCCGCTCCTCCTAGCCCTCAGCTCGTCCCTGGAGGCGGCTCCTTGGCCAGGCTGCCAGGAGGGCCCGCACTGCCAGGGAGGTCGAGACCGGTGTCAGAGGCTCTGAAGGGACACCAAAGGGGGTGCCCGGGGCGCAGGGTGCCTGAATCCCTGGGAAGCCGCCTCCCAGCTTGGGGGTGGGTGCAGCAGAGGCCCGTGTGACACTGTGGCTGACATTCCTCAGCGGCCACGTGGCCCCAACTGGCAGGGACAGCTGCGGAGAGGGGCCGGACCAGCTTTGTTCTCAGGGTGGCGCCCACTCTCCATCCAGGCCCTGCTCGGCTCCTGCCTCGCGCTGCTCTCCTTCCTGGGGCTCCGTGGGCAGCTGGCATCGGGGTCCCCGCCATGAATGCCTAGAAGCCCAGAACCACCCGGTCTCTCCATCCTTGGGCGGCTCAGGGCTCCAGAACGATGGGGCAGGACCAGACGAAGCAGCAGATCGAGAAGGGGCTCCAGCTGTACCAGTCTAACCAGACGGAGAAGGCACTGCACGTGTGGACGAAGGTGCTGGAGAAGAGCGCTGACCTCGTGGGGCGCTTTCGCGTGCTGGGCTGCCTGGTCACAGCGCACTCGGAGATGGGCCGCTACAAGGAGATGCTGAAGGTGGGCCCGGTCTGGCTACCCCCGGGCTTCAGACCCTCCCGCCTCTTCAGACACCCCCCTGTCCCGCAGGCCAGCAGCCCACCCCTGCGGGGGCTCTGAGTCCAGTCTAAGGCCCTCGTGGCCTTGATCTTTGCTCTGAGACTGAGCTTCTCAGCTTCAGGGTTCGGGAATCTCCAGGCCGAGTCTCGGAATCTAGGTTCAGCCTTCCTGTTGGGGTGCTGAGTCGGAGCCTGGGGGGGCATGAGCTCCAGCTTTGGGGCTGGGGGTAGGTGGGTGGGTGGGTGGTGCCGGTAGGGGTCGAACAGTGAAGGCTATAGGTCTGAGTTTGGCTCCAGGTCTCTGACGCTTCTAGCCTATGGCTGGGAGCAGAGAACTCATCTGAGGCCTTGGCTGTGAGTGCTGGGCCCGAGGCCTCGGCTGTGAGGCAGGGAGGAGGCCCAGGTCCGAGGCTCAGAGTCCAGGCTGATCGCACCGCCCCCACCCTCCGGGCAGTTCGCTGTGGTGCAGATCGACACCGCCCGGGAGCTGGAGGATGCTGACTTCCTTCTGGAGAGCTACCTGAACCTGGCGCGCAGCAATGAGAAGCTGTGTGAGTTCCACAAGACCATCTCCTACTGCAAGACCTGCCTCGGCCTGCCCGGCACCAGGGCAGGCGCCCAGCTCGGAGGCCAGGTCAGCCTGAGCATGGGCAATGCCTTCCTGGGCCTCAGCCTCTTCCAGAAGGCCCTGGAGAGCTTCGAGAAGGCCCTGCGCTATGCCCACAACAATGATGACGCCATGCTCGAGTGCCGCGTCTGCTGCAGCCTGGGCAGCTTCTATGCCCAGGTCAAGGTGGGCCTGGGCCCAGGGGCGGGCGGGGGAGGGTCCCCTGACACCCTCCTGCGAGCGGCGCTCCCCATTCAGGGCCTTGCTCCGTCCTCCCACATAGGAGAATCTGAGAGGGAAGACTCACCCAGGAAGGTGGAGACTTCCCAAGAAGGGCAGGGCCGGAATTCAAACCTTGGTCTGTCTGCATTCCTGGGGGAATGGGAGGCTGGCTCTTGTGAGGACTGGCCATGAACCCGCACTGCCCTGCGTTTGCTATGTGATCTTGGCCCCTCTCGTCTCTGACCCTTGGTAGGTACATCTATAAAATGAGGGAGGATAGGGCCCACCTTCCGGCACGGTCGTAAGGACTCGTTCATCATTTATCGACTGTTCATTCTATGCCGGGCTCTGCGGGATTGGGATGCAAGCAGGGAAAATAAGAGCCAAGCCCCTGGCCTTGGGAAGCTTGCATTCTGGAAAAAGTCAAATAAACACAAGCGGTAAGTCGATCATATAACACGCTAGAAAAGTGCTAAGGAGAAAAGAAAGCAGGAAAAGGGGGTGTGAAGTGCCAAGGATGGGGTGTCGCAATTCCAAATAGCGTGATTGGAAGCCTCATAGAGGTGCTATCAGTCTGATGACGGAAGCACATGAGAGGGTAAGCCGTGCAGAAATCTGGCAAAAGCTTGAAAAAGAGACAACAGCTAAAGCAAAACCCTGCCCTGGATGAGAAGGGGGGCATAGCTGGCCTATTCCAGGGATGGGGGAGCCAGTATGGCCACTGGCAGGTGTGTGAGAAGGAGGTAGGAGGTGGTGAGAACCAAGAGGTAAGCGGGGTGGGGGTGGGGAGAGGGCAGATCGGGATGAACTGACGGAGCCAGTGACGATGGCTTGTTTCTGGTCGAGTGTTTGTTCTCCTGGGACCCCGAGGCAGCCAGGCTATGCTCGGGCCATGGGGAATGTTGACGCCTGGCACACAGTAGATGCTTAATAAATCTTGGGGTAAATGGGCGTATACATGCTGATGAATCAGAGGCGGGGTGCAAGAAAATGAGAGTCATCCAGGACGACACCGAGGACTTTGTTTTCAGCAACCAGACGTAGGAAGAACCCACTCAGTGAGATTCGCTAGATGGGAGAGGGAAGGGATGTTTTAAAACCTTTTCTATTATGAAGACAATTAACCATACAGGAAAATCGAGAGAATAATATCATGAACCTGCATATCCCCACCACTTAGATTGAGCAGTTATTAATATTATGCCATGTGATTTACATATTTTTAACTGAAGTGTTGTGACATGAAATTATAGACATCATGGTATTTCACCCCGAAGTAGTTCAGTATGCATCTCTGAAAGAAAAAAAAAAGACACTTTCTTATATAAGGACACTTTCTTACATAATCACAATTATCTCTTGTATTTCTCCGCTTATCCTGAAAACACGCCTCTACCCTCGGCTTCAGTAAATTGGAACCCAAACGTGCACACGAGCAGTGGGCATTCTGTCTCCTCTAAGTCTCCTTCAGTAGAAGATTGCTCCCCTCCTCTTTGTTTTCCAGGATTTCTCTAACAAGGCAGGCTGATTGCCCTGTAACAGGTTTCATTTCGTTGTCCCATTGCTTCCGCGAGGAGTCACGTGACTGGGTTTTGTTTTTGTTTTGCTTTCCCCTCCCCTTTGCTCCCTGCGAACTGGAACTCAGTGACCTGGGAAGACTCGGGTCACACCTCTTTGGTGAGACGACCGTGTCAGTGCCTCGTCACATCCGATAGAGGGGGCGACAACCCCATCTCTCCATTTTAGGGTTAGCGTTTTTCCTTTCCTGAGCAGCAGGTGAACTTAGGGGGGCGTGACGCTCCGGCCCCCTGTAGAAATTCAGCTCTGAGGCTCCAGTTTCTGTAATGGATTTAGTGATGTTTGTTGCCTGAATCATTTCTCTTCTTTCAACTGTAAGGAAACGGCGATTTCCAACGACTTTCCTTCTACAGTTGTTGGCTGGATTTTTCTCTAAGTAAGAACTCTCCCCCATCACATGGGGCTAGTTGGGTCCTCTGAAATGCAGTTCCTACAGGAAAGACGGAATAAATACTTCTTCCTTTCCTTTAGTTACCACTTTGATGAGGAGGAGTTAAAGTCACAGCTGCCTTCAGTGATCATACTTATTTGTTTTGATTTCTTCTTGTGGGGTACTGTTATGAAACCCTGGATTTTTAAAAAATAGTCTTCTTCAGTTAATTGCAATATTGTGCCTTGTGATGCTTAAATTATCTTGACTTTAGCTAATGGAGTTCCTTTAATACGGCTCCTGTGTCCTTTTGGAGAGACTTTATTTAAACTTTGAAAGCGTTCTTGTTTTCTGCAACGATGAACTGACCCAGGCTCATTTTGTATATTTCCTGCCCCAGACCTGGAATCGGTCATTTCTCTGGGCTCTTTTTGGTGGGAAATTGTATTAAAGACCAAATGTGGGTTCTCGAGGTGCTCATTGCTACTGGGTTGTGATGGCTTCTAAATCATTTTAGTTGCCAAGACAACTGAAGTTTATGCTAATATTTGCAATTCAAATCTAATGTTTCAGGATTTTCCTTAATTTATTTTAATCTTGATTCTCTTTTTTCTTAGACTGAAAATGTTGGCTGTTAGCAACATATTTACATATTTATTTTATCCTACAAAATATACAAAATACTTTCCAAAGACAATACCAATATTACTTTAAAAAAAAAAAAAAGAGACAACCGAAGGAAGTTTAAGATTTCTTTGCTGTTCTTTTGTCTTTATCAAATATCCCACTATGGATGAACTGTCCAAGGTCATACATTCCAAGGTCATTTGAAATAATTATTTTTTTCTGTGTGGTTATATTACTGTATTGCAATATAATTCATTATAGTATAATGATATCTTTTTTTTTTAAGATTTTATTTATTTATTTATTTATTTGACAGAGATAGAGACAGCCAGCGAGAGAGGGAACACAAGCAGGGAGAGTGGGAGAGGAAGAAGCAGGCTCATAACAGAGGAGCCTGATGTGGGGCTTGATCCCACAACGCCGGGATCACGCCCTGAGCCGAAGGCAGACGCTTAACCTCTGTGCCACCCAGGCGCCCCGCATTATAGTATCATGATATCTTATAGCATTATATTTTTATAGTATGTTGTATTATTATTTTATACTAATTCTATAATCAAACTTATTATAATTAATTAATTATATTAATTTGATGTTTTGCAGTTAGGGTCATTTATTTCCATTTTCTACTTTTAGGGTTTTTTAAAAAATTAAATTAAAAAATTTTGAAGCGATAGAATATTTACTTGGCTTCAAATTTTAAAAGTATGTCACAAGGGGCACTGAACTGGCTCCGTTGGTAGAGCATGCGACTTTTGATATCAGGGTTATGAGGTCCTGCCCCATGTTGCATATAAAGATTACTTATATAAATAAAACTTTTTAAAAAGGTATGTAACAAAATTTGTGAGGAACAGGTTTTTATTGGAGTTATTGAGAGTTCTTTTTGGTCATATTAACTTGGAGATGCTCGTTAGATACTAAGTGAAAGATAACAGATTTTCTATGAGAAAGAACAGAGCAATGGGGCTATAGCTGAACGGGACACGAGGTCAAAAGAAGGTTGTTTGATTTTGATTTTTTTTTTTTTTAATGAGGTAAGAAATGCCAGGATGTGTTTACACGCCGACAGGAATGATTGAGTCCGAAAGAGACAGGGGCTTTGTTCCAGCGCCCCGTGGGGGGACTCACATCTGTAGGAGCAGGGATTCCTCCTCCAGAGTGGCAGGCAGGAGGCAGAAAGGTCCATCTTGAGGACTTGGTGGAGAAGGGAGTCCTCTCTGACTTTCTCCTGTTTTCCCTGTGGAGTATGAAGCAAGGTCATTAGCTGATAATGGACAGGTAGAAAGAGCATTTGGAGGTTTGAGGAGAAAGAAGGGGTGAAGGGATGATTTCATTGCCTCAGAGAGTCTGTCCCGATGTTCTTGGGAGCGCACTGTGCTGGCAATCAGTCACTGAGCCTTTCCTGAGCACACGCTGCTGGGTACTGGGAGGCAAACACTAGTGGGGGGCCTGGTACCCCCCTTTTGTGTGTCTCTGAAGATAAGGGGCCCAACTGGGACTAAGAAGAGAAGCCAACTGTATTTTTGTGCCTATTCATTCATTCATTCATTCATTCATTCATTCATTCATTCAACAAATACTCATTGTGCATCTACTAAGTGCCAAGAACTGTGCTAGGCTCTTGGGATGTTGAAACCCGATGAAAATCCCTACGTTCACGGAGCCCACACCTTTTCAGTGGCTGTTCCCTCTGCCTGGATCACTCTTTCCTGGGACACTTGCATGAATGAGTGAACACCGGCAGGGCCTAGGGGTTGACAGAGAAACCAGGCAGGCCCTGGAGCCCTTGACTTAGGGGCAGCTCTGGCCATTCAGTGTGCCCCTTCTTGTCCCACCTCCTCCCTGTGTCCCCCGCAGGACTACGAGAAAGCCCTGTTCTTCCCCTGCAAGGCCGCAGAGCTCGTTAGCGACTACGGCAAGGGCTGGAGCCTCAAGTACCGGGCCATGAGCCAGTACCACATGGCCGTGGCCTACCGCCTGCTGGGCCACCTGGGCAGCGCCATGGAGTGTTGTGAGGTGGGGCAGGAGGGAAGGCGGGCAGGCAGGGGGTGGCGGTGTGGGCTCGGGGGTCCTCCTTCCCCATCAGCCCGCTTAGGGCCCCGAGATTTGCCCTTGGCCCCCTTCTCCATGAGCCCCTGAAGGATGCATCGGTTCTGCCCACCTCCCTGCCCCAAACCTCACTCCCTTCCAGTCCATTCTCAGGGGAGGGGGCTTCCCTCTGCCCTCCCCACACACACCCCCTCTGTGGGGACTCTAAATAGGAAGAGAGCCAGTCTCTGGAGCGCCTCTGGCCTGGGTCCAAATCCTAGCGCTGCTACTTACTAGCCAGGTGCCCTTGATCAAGTCACTTCCGTCCACTTCCCTGGGTGTGGTGAGGCCTCAGTGGTTCTGTGTGTGGGGCCTCAGCATTGCGCCAAGTGTACTGCGCTCCGAGGACGCTGGCGGTCCCTGCGCTGCCCTGTCAGAGTGGTGCACTGAGTACTGACACCCCCGTGGTAGAGGGCAGATGGGAAGGCTGAGCCGCCCGCCTCCCTTCACAGGAATCTATGAAGATTGCTCTGCAGCACGGGGACCGGCCACTACAGGCGCTCTGCCTGCTCTGCTTTGCCGACATCCACCGGAGCCGCGGGGACCTGGAGGTGAGGTCCCTGGGGTGCGGAGGGAGGGGCTGCAGGCCTGGCCCAGTCTGACTGCACCCTCCCCCTGGCCGTGCAGACAGCCTTCCCCAGGTACGACTCCGCCATGAGCATCATGACAGAGATCGGGAACCGCCTGGGGCAGGTGCAGGTGCTGCTGGGCGTGGCCAAATGCTGGATAGCCAGGAAGGCGCTGGATAAGGTGAGGTCTCTCCCCAGGGCTCCCATCTGGGGCCAGTAGGTCAGCCAACAATCTGTGGGGCTGACCCTGGGCAAGACTCTTGCAGACATTTTGTCTAACATCAGCCTCACCGGAATCCCATGAGGTGAGTACACTCCAAGTCATCTTCCAGACTCAGAGAGGGCCCATGACGTGCCCAGACCCACGACTAGTAAAGGGCCAGAGCTGGGTTTGAACTCAGGATGCTTTAACGGCTCTCACGATTTCACAACACCCAGTGAGACAGGAATATGCTTCCCATTCTGTATCTGAGTAAACTAAGGCAGCAGGTAACTTGACCACACAGCTGTGTGACTGGGCTCCAGCCTCCTTTTGCTACCTTCACACACACGCAGGGCACCTGCCCAGCCATGCTGTCCTCCCCAGGACCGCCCCTCCCGGCCCCTTCCTTTCCTGTGAGCCAAGGCCTCTGTCAGACAGCTGTGCCTGCAGCCCTGGCCTGTGCTTGCCTTCCAGGCTCTGGAAGCCATCGAGAAAGCCCAGGACCTGGCCGAGGAAGTGGGGAACAAGGTCAGACCTGATTCTATCTTCTGGGTCTGGAGTCAAAAGCCCAAGGTGGGATCTCGGGTGTGTGGGGAGGGCTGTCCTGAGCCTGCACATGCCCTGAGCCCTTCTGGACCTCCAGGAGCTGCCCCCACCCATTCCCAGATCCCGGCTGTTTCTTTTCTACCCACTGAGCACTTTGGAGAGCAGGGCAAGAATTCCGTAGCTCCGAGGACATCAGAATTCCTCAGAGTTTCCTGATGGTCATTAAAACTCCCAGCGGTGGGTCCACTCACTAAGAGCGGGGCACACACAGGTTCTTCTAGGTATTGGTCCCAGTCCTCACTGTCTCCATGCAAGGGGCACACAGCGAGCCCCATTTTACAGTTAAGGAAAGTGAGGCTCAGGGAGGTGCTCCAGGTCCCACACTTTGTACCTGGTCTGTCTTAACTCCAAAGCCCTTGTTCCTCCTGGAGTATGTGGCCTCTCAAATTCAATCATTGTATCCAAACCTTTAAAAGTTGAAAATAGGCTCAGTGTTTCTTCTACAAAAATACGAGTTTCTCTGGGATCCGGTGCACACCCCAACGAAAATGTCAAATTTCTTTGTTTTTGGATAGATTATAGCCACTCAATTGTACCCAAGTATCTCAGGTCAGTCAGAAATGCTGATGAGCTGTTGTGTGTATTTAATTAACAAAAACAGGAGAGCAAATTAATTATTATGGAGTCAATGCAGCAGATCTGGTCAATAAAATCCTTCAAAAACATGGGGTTCCCAGCTCCTTCTAGGAGTGAGGACCGTCTACCACTCTCACCTCCTCATTCTGCACAAGGGCAAACCAAGGCCCAGAGAGGGCGGGACGTTTTTCCTAGGCCCATCAGCGAGGCATGAACGCGGCCAGGACTAGACCCGGTGTGTCCTGACTGCCCGGCGGGCCCTCGGGGACAGCGGGGACAGCGTCTGCGGCTCCCCGTCCTGACTTGGTCTTGTCCCCCGCCCGCGCTCCGGTCCCCGCCGCAGCTGAGCCAGCTCAAGCTGCACTGCCTGAGCGAGGGTGTCTACCGCAGCAAGGGGCTGCAGCGCGAGCTGCGCGCCCACGTCGTGCGCTTCCACGAGTGCGTGGAGGAGACCGAGCTCTACTGCGGCCTGTGCGGCGAGTCCATCGGCGAGAGGAACAGCCGGCTGCAGGCCCTGCCGTGCTCCCACATCTTCCACCTCAGGTGAGGGCGGCACCCGCGGTCTCTTTGGGGTACGCGGGCCTACGCACAACAGTAATAGCGAATGTAGCCTCTCTGCGTGCTAAGCGCGTCCTTAAAGCTTCCCCCGTAATAACTCATTGAATCCTCCCAGCAGCCCCATGAGCTGGCCATCATTCTTCTCCCCAAAGAGAAGTCAGCGAGGCCCCTCAAAGGCCATGGGATTCAGACACCCAGGGCCAGACCCGCCCTATGGGACAGAGTGCCAGGGGCAAGCAGGGCCCTGGGGAGGAGCCTGGGGGCCCTACCCTCTCCCTTGACACCTTCCCAGCTCCTGCACGGGGGAGGGGAGGAGAGAGAGCCCAGGCCCAGGATGGAAGCCTGAGTTCAGTGAACGGACAGAGTCCTTTGCCTCCCAAGGTGCTTGCACAACAACGGGACACGGAGCTGCCCCAACTGCCGCCGCTCATCCATGAAGCCCGGCTTTGTGTGAGTCCCACCAGCCGTCGTGGGCTTCTGCCTCACGTCCCCCTGCTCCCCGTCCACCATCATGCTGCACCACCCCCCCCCCCCCCCCNCAGCCGCCAGGGCCTCCTCCAACCTGTCAGGGCTGCCCATTGTTGCTCCTCCAGGCTCCGCTGCCCTCCCTGCCTCTTTGTACTTTGCTCTTTGTAGAAAAATAAACTGTTTGTACCTGACCCCAGCGATTCTGACTCTTTTTGTGTGCGTGCTGGGCAGCGCAGACAGGACAGCTTCTTCCCCAACTGGTCTTCTTGACTCCTGTCAGGCGACTCTGACAAGTGTGAATTTGGGCTCAGCAGCTCCTGTGCTGACACTGACTCACTGAACAACCTTGGACAAGTCACTTAGCCTTTATGATCGTCGGCACCCTTATCTAACACGGAGAAGGATAGGGGACCTGGCTGGCTCAGTGGGCAGAGCGTGCAGCTCTTGATTTTGGGGTTGCGAGTTCGAGCCCCACATTGGGCACAGAGCTTACTGAAAAGTAAATGAATAAATAAATAAAGTGGAGAATGATAATCCAATCTGTCCACAGGGCAGGGCTGTTGAGAGGATGGAAGAAATGCTGTTAACGGATTTGCCAGCCTGAGTGGGCAGCTGCAAATGCTGTTATTTAAAGAAATTTCTGCCTTCAACTGCTTTCAAGAAAACCACTAGTCAGATTCCCACCAAGTTTAGGGGTTATTTGCGAAGGCTTGACTGAAAATATATGCTATGTGGCTTACAAGAAGTTCATTTCAGGGGTGCCCTGGGTCTCGCCTCAGGCGTGAGCAGAGATCCTCCAGAGCAAGGGACACAGATACAACAAAAACGGGTCTCATATGATCCAGAGATCTGCCCTACTCCCTGAGATGACAAGAAACGATTACAGGTGCGAGTTCATAACGTCTTTAATTGTAGAGGCTGCTGTCAGCTCAGCTCTTCCCACGTGGGCAGTTCTGTGGCGCCTGCTCAGAAGTTAGCAGCAGCGGCGATTTCTCTTTAAAACTGGTTGATGATTCTCTCTGGTAACCTTGGGCATGCCTTTTTTTGGCTCTCTGCACACGGCTGGCGTATGTTGTCTATGGTTTGGGAAGCCGAGCTAGGAATCCCCTGATTCCTAGCTGCACCAGATTCTGAGGTCCAGTTACCCCTTCCAAAGCGCCCTTTCAATTACTGGCCAGTTTAGGACTACATTTCCCAAGGGCCCTCGAGGTTCCCATCGCTTCTCCCTCCCCTTCCGGTTTTACATCCAGGCTCCGCCCATTGCACGCACCGACCAATAGTGCATCCACCTGTCGCGCCCCGCTTAAACAGGACGAGGGTGGTAACGTTTCAGGAGCCGGGGGGGAGTCGGGGGGGCGGGTCCTGTGTCCCGGGCTTTGTCTTTTGAATCGGAGAAGCAGATTCGTTGCGGCAGTGGCGGCCTGAACTAATTCGGTCAAGAGTCAGGAATTGGAGAGAGAGTCCGCCACTGGTCAGGAGCACACGTTCAGAAAGATAGGATTAATCTCTGGCTGAAGTTTCCTTCCAGTCCGATTTTCGGTCTTCTCCTTCAGGATATGAATCTGCTGCCGAAACTCGAGAGTCCAGTGACTCGGCAGGAGAAGATGGCGACCGTGTGGGATGAAGCTGAGGTGCGTTCTGGGAGAGTTGGGGGTCCTGGAGCCGGGGCCAGCGGGAAGATGCCTTTGGCGGGAGGGTAGGAAGTGGCTGGGGCGGGGGGGGGGCAAGGTCTGGCCTGGTCCCGGGGTCGGGGCCGCTTGGGATGTGGGCAAGAGTCTCGACTCCTTCATTTTGGTTTTATGGGCGGGGAAGCTGAGGCTGTGAGTGGACTCGGAGGATGCGGAATCCTTGACCTGAGTTAAAAAAAAATTTTTTTTTAACAGCAGGATGGAATCGGGGAGGAGGTGCTCAAGATGTCCACAGAAGAGATTATCCAGCGCACACGGTTGCTGGACAGTGAGATCAAGGTGGGCTCACAGCCCCCGTGGCGGACAGCGAAGCCCCCACAGGACAGGCCCTGGAGATCCATCCCAGTGGCTTCTTTCACGTTGTTCTCGGCCTTTGCAGGAAGACATAGGGCCCGCGGATTAGAAAAAGGGAAAAGAAAACTAAGCCTTAAAAGGGACCCGAAGAGGGACACGGATGGTGGGAGGGCAGGTCGATTCATCAGACTGACTTTTCCAGTGAGGTCTTTAAATATTCCTCTTGAGAATCTTTCTTTTAGAAAGTCCCCATTTTTCAGATGAGGAAACAGAAGTTTTTACTGTGGTGAAGTACCCAGCCCTTAATTAGAAGCAGAAGCTAAAACGTGTATTTGCTTGATTCAGAGCCCTGCTCTTTTCCCTCTGCTACAACCACTTCAGGGGGTTTCCAGACTGGCCGTTTTGACCTCTGCTGAATTTGGACACAGTCAGGTTCACCCTTCAGAGAGCCTTAGAGCTGAGTGAATGGATATGGAAAGGTCCCTGGGTGGCCTGGGCCTCACCAATTACAGGGCCCTAGGATAAGCTGAGCCAAGGCTGAACATTTGCTTCCACTCGCCCTCATCCCAGATCATGAAGAGTGAGGTATTGCGAGTTACCCACGAACTCCAAGCCATGAAGGACAAGATCAAAGAGAACAGTGAGAAAATCAAAGTGAACAAGACCCTGCCATACCTTGTCTCCAACGTTATCGAGGTGTGTGTGTATGTGGAGGGGAAGAGAAAGGGTCAGCCAGGCTTGGAGGCGGCCTGTGATGGGGCCATTGAAAAAAAGAGTGGGTGAAAGTTTTGAGGCCCAGGTTGCATGTTAGAACTACACCTCCTGGGGCCCCCTCCCTAGTGTGCATTTCCAGGGTGCTATGTATACCTGCATGTAGATACTCTGAAAAGATCTCAGAAGCCACACATGTTTCCTCTTTACTTGGGATGTAGAGAGCTCTTGGGGGGCAGAAAAGCAGCACCTAAAGGGATCTTATCAATCCTCTGGCTTATCAGCCACACATTTGCTGGGCCTGGGGCTGGTCTGAGAAGGGAGGTGGATTGTCTTGGTATGGGAAGCACTAGGCTCTGAGGAGTTCAGAGGGCTGAGCAGGGCCTCTTGACCTGAGATTTTTCCCTTCCCAGCTTCTAGATGTTGATCCCAATGACCAAGAAGAGGATGGTGCCAATATTGACCTGGATTCCCAGAGGAAGGGTAAATGTGCAGTGATCAAAACCTCTACACGACAGGTGAGGCTAGCTCAAGGATAGAACCAAGGAGGGTGAGGGGTGGTTGTAGGACAGGACTAGGGAGCTTTATTGAGGGCAGTAACAGAGACTGAACCTGGACTTTTTCCTACAGACGTACTTCTTGCCTGTGATTGGGTTGGTGGATGCTGAAAAGCTAAAGCCAGGAGACTTGGTGGTGAGTGTTGTCCCTGGGCCTAGGCAGGGCTTTTCCAGTAAGGTTTCTCCCACTGACTAGCTGAACCTCTGCCCCAGGCCCAGGTCACTGTCGGCCCTGAATCGTGGTAGAGTGGCCCTGGGAGTCTGAGCTTGTCAGCTTGCTCTTTGGTTCTTGTCTTTCCTAGTCCTGTATTTTCCTTTCACTCTGCAGACACCTGCCACCCAGCCAGTTAGTTTGGTCTTGAACTGGGACCAATCTGAAGGCTTTGTGTTCTATCCCCAGGGTGTGAACAAAGACTCCTATCTGATCCTGGAGACCCTACCCACAGAGTATGACTCTCGGGTGAAGGCCATGGAGGTGGATGAGAGGCCCACAGAACAATATAGTGACATCGGAGGCCTGGACAAGCAGATTCAGGAGGTGAGGGAGACACTGGCTGCTAGTAGCAGCCTCTTCCGCCTTTTGTGTTTTTC
The DNA here is from genome assembly GCF_002007445.2 of Ailuropoda melanoleuca. NCBI lineage: Eukaryota > Metazoa > Chordata > Mammalia > Carnivora > Ursidae > Ailuropoda > Ailuropoda melanoleuca. The sequence goes on along the minus strand of NC_048233.1, from coordinate 75,500,566 downwards.
TTTTTTTTTTTTTTTTTAAATAATTAATTTTATTTTATTATATTATGTTAATCACCATACAGTACATCCCCTGATTCTGATGTAAAGTTTGATGCTTCATTAGTTGCGTATAACACCCAGTGCACCATGCAATACGTGCCCTCCTTACTACCCATCACCAGTCTATCCCATTCCCCCACCCCCTCCCCTCTGAAGTCTTCAGTTTGTTTCTCATAGTCCATAGTCTCTCATGTTTCATTCCCCCTTCTGATTACCCCCCTTTTCTTTATCCCTTTCTTCCCCTACCGATCCTCCTAGTTCTTATGTTCCATAGATGAGAGAAATCATATGATAATTGTCTTTCTCTGCTTGACTTATTTCACTTAGCATTATCTCCTCCAGTGCCGTCCATGTTGCAGCAAATGTTGAGAATTCGTTCTTTCTGATAGCTGAGTAATATTCCATTGTATATATGGACCACAGCTTCTTAATCCAGTCATCTGTTGAAGGGCATCTCGGCTCCTTCCATGATTTGGCTATTGTGGACAATGCAGCTATGAACATTGGGGTGCATATGGCCCTTCTCTTTACTACGTCTGTATCTTTGGGGTAAACACCCAGTAGTGCAATGGCTGGGTCATAGGGTAGTTCAATTTTTAACTTTTTAAGGGACCTCCACACTGTTTTCCAGAGTGGCTGTACCAACTTGCATTCCCACCAACAATGTAGGAGGGATCCCCTTTCTCCACATCCTCTCCAACAATTGTTGTTTCTTGCCTTGTCTATCTTTGCCATTCTAACTGGCGTAAGGTGGTATCTCAGTGTGGTTTTGATTTGAATTTCCCTGATGGCTAATGATTTTGAACATTTTTTCATGTGTCTGTTAGCCATTTGTATGTCTTCATTGGAAAAGTGTCTGTTCATATCTTCTGCCCATTTTATGATTTGTTTATTTGTTTCTCGTGTATTGAGTTTGAGAAGTTCTTTGTAGATCTTGGATACCAGTCCTTTATCTGTGGTGTCCTTTGCAAATATATTCTCCCATTCCGTGGGCTGTCTCTTAGTTTTTTTGACTGTTTCCTTGGCTGTGCAGAAGCTCTTTATCCTGATAAAGTCCCATAAGTTCATTTTATCTTTTATTTCTCTTGCCTTTGGAGATGTGTCGTGAAAAAGGTTGCTCTGGCCGATGTCATAGAAGTTGTTGCCTATGTTCTCCTCTAGAATTTTGATGGATTCCTGTCTCACATTGAGGTCTTTCATCCATTTGGAGTTTATTTTTGTGTATGGTGTGAGAGAGTGGTCAAGTTTCATTCTTTTGCATGTAGCTGTCCAATTTTCCCAGCACCATTTATTGAAGAGACTGTCTTTTTTCCACCGGATGTTTTTTCCTGCTTTATCAAAGATTAGTTGCCCAAAGAGCCGAGGGTCCATTTCTGGGTTCTCTATTCTGTTCCATTGGTCGATGTGTCTGTTTTTGTGCCAGTACCATGCTGTCTTTGTGATCACAGCTTTGTAGTACAGCTCGAAATCCGGCATTGTGATGCCCCCAGCTTTGTTTTTCCTTTTCAACAGTTCCTTGGAGATTCGGGGCCTTTTCTGGTTCCATACAAATTTAAGGACTATTTGTTCCAGTTCTTTGAAAAATGTCCTCGGTATTTTGATCGGGATAGCATTGAAAGTGTAGATTGCTCTGGGTAGTATGGACATTTTAACTATGTTAATTCTTCCAATCCATGAGCATGGCGCCTTTTGTGTTTTTCTGCTTCATTGACCAGAGCATTTAACAGCCAACATGCCTCTTATCATAGTATCCCAGAGAGGTAAGGAGAGTGCTATGTCACAGTTTAGGAGACAGGTCCAGAGAGATTAAATGATTTCTCGAGGGTCACAGAAGGTTAGGACCAGAGCCAGGACTGGAACTCAGGCTCCTGGTTCTTACTCAGGTACCTTTCTACCATGTCCTGCTGTTCCTGGAGCAGCTGGAGCCAGCTTTGGTGGGAGTGAGCATTCTTTGTCTTTTTGGTGCAGGGGAAGGAGAGGCAATGTCCTTGAATTGGCGTTAGGAGGGTTGTGGGTTGGGGTCGAAGTCATTAAGTGTCGGGCTGTAGGAGCCCTCCAGGCTTCACTCTCCTCACCCAGGACTTCTTCCTGGCAGCTGGTGGAGGCCATTGTCCTGCCAATGAACCACAAGGAGAAGTTTGAGAACTTGGGGATCCAGCCTCCAAAAGGGGTATTGATGTACGGCCCCCCAGGTACGGGGAAGACGCTGCTGGCCCGGGCCTGTGCCGCACAGACCAAGGTGAGTGCTTTGGGAGGGAATGAGGAAGAAGTGGGCAGAAGCTAAAGCTCTACCAGGTGGGCTCAGAGGGACCTCTCTTGGTGCCTTTGGCCTGACTCTTAATCACTGTACCCCCTCGCCAGGCTACCTTCCTGAAGCTGGCTGGCCCCCAACTGGTGCAGATGTTCATCGGGGATGGTGCCAAGCTGGTCCGGGATGCCTTTGCCCTGGCCAAGGAGAAAGCTCCATCCATTATCTTCATTGATGAGCTGGATGCCATCGGCACTAAGCGGTAAGGGGGTGCTGAGTGCCACCAAGGAGATTGTTCAGAATTCCAGCTGTCTCACCCTGTTCCCTCCTTCCCCTGGAAGAGTGACAGCTCTGCTGTTGTGGTTCTACTTTCTGAATTTTGTTCTAACTTGCTTCCTTGCTTCTTTTCCCCTCACCATCCGTTCTCATGGCTGCCAGCATGTTCCTTTCATACCTGCTTGCTTTCCTCACATGCACCCACACTCCCTCACACAAACATCCTACTTGAAACCCTTTGTGGGCCCCCATTGCTCCTTGGGATAAATGCTGGACTTACCATGGCCTGCCTGGTCCCGTGTGTGGCTGTCCCTGCTCCCCTCCACTTACTTCATCCTGGACCTGTCCCTGCCTCCACCTCTTCCCAGCATCCATTTGGTTTGTTTAATTTTTTAAAAGATTTTTATTTATTTATTAAGGCCATTTATTTGAGAAAGAGAGAGCAGTTGAACACATGTGCTTGAGGTGGGGGAGAGGCAGAGGGGGAAGGAGAGGAAAAGGGAAAGAATCCCAAGCAGACTGCACCCCTGAGTGCAGAGCAGGAGGCGGGGCTTGACCTCATGCCCCTGAGATTATGACCTGAGCCAAAACCCAGGGCGCTTAGCCATCTGTGCCACCCAGACTCCCCAGTATTCCTTTGGTTTATAGGTCCACTCTAATCCAAGTCCATCTGACCCTGGTGGGAGAGATTTTGCACCTGTTGTTCCTTTTCTAGAATGTATTTTTCCTGTTCTTTCTTGGTTGTTTGCCTAGGCTGTGTGTTCTCAGCCTGAGGGATACTTGCACAGGGATGCCTGCCTGGCCTCCAGGATCCCGTATTTCTCAGTTGTAGCTCAGTTTGCAGTGGCACATGCATTGGGGGATAGCCCAGGCAGTGGCTAGTTTTGCTCACTGTTTTATTCTCAGCCTGGCTGATCCCAGGAGCCTCTCCAGTCTCTGACACCCGTTCTGTCAGTCCTGGGCTGGGGGCCCCAGGTTGAGCGAGACCTTTCCTTACCTGGGACGTTTGGGTTAGGCTTCTGGTGGCTGGAGGAGGGGAAGGCTCTGCCCGAGTTGTGGCCTCACCAGTGTCTCGGGGCTCTTGTGTGCCCCAGCTTTGACAGCGAGAAGGCCGGAGACCGGGAAGTACAGAGGACAATGTTGGAGCTGCTGAACCAACTGGATGGGTTCCAGCCCAACACTCAAGTAAAGGTGAGTATTGTCATCACAGGTGAAGAAAACGGAGCTTAGAGGGTAGGGCACCTTCTCGGTCACCCAGCTAGTGCAGCTAGAATTAGAATTGAGCTTGTCTTTAACACCCTTGCTCTTTGATCTGGACCCTGGGCTGCCTCTCTACCTGTCGCGGCATTGACTGTTGTCTGTCTGGGAGCCGCATCTTCCTCGGTTCACGTTGCTGCTTCTCCCCTTGCTCAGGTGATTGCAGCCACCAACAGGGTGGACATCCTGGACCCCGCACTGCTCCGCTCAGGCCGTCTGGACCGGAAGATTGAATTCCCGATGCCCAATGAGGAGGCCCGGGCCAGAATCATGCAGATCCACTCGCGCAAGATGAACGTCAGGTGAGCAAGGACGTGAGCAAGGCGCTGAGACCTGAAGGGGCAGCAGCAGAGCGGTCTCTGTGGTCTTTGTACTGAGTGTCCCCAGGTGTCTGCCCACCCCTTCTCTCCTCCTGTTCACACAGAACTGTTCCACATGCCGGCCTCCGTTTCTCCCCAGAATCCTGAGATAGAATCTTGCTGGGGTCCGGGCCCTGATTCTGGGTGCTCTGTTCCTGAGAATCACCCTGCCTCTTCCTCCCCCATGGTCTGAAGGTGCACAGGCCGGAGGCCCTCAGTTTCCTTGACTCCCCCACCCCCACAGATGAGCACAGCCCAGTGTGGCTCTGCGGAATCCAGCTAGGGGCCAGATGGACTTGGATTCAGATCTGTGTGATCTCCAGTAGATGGTATTACCTGTCTAAGTCTGAGCTTTCTTGTCTGGTACTTGGGGATAGTGGCGCTGACCTCATGGGGTCATGGCACTGTCAGGGGGAGTGCTTGGCACATGAGACCAGGGCAGTTCTGTGCTGATGCAGGGCCTGCACTACTCCAGAGAGGGGGAGACAGCTTTTCTCTTGCTCCCCCGCCCCAAGCGGAATCAGTCCCTGCAAACTCAGGTGCAGATTTCTAGAAGGCTAGAGCTCAAGAGACACAAATAACCCGGTCTCTGCTTTGACCTAACCTGTCCTCCATCCTGTATCTCGTACTGAGAAGAGAACGAGGGATTTGCCGATGTCACAGGACGAGTGGACCTCGCTGCTTGATGGGGAGTATAGGGGGACATCATCTCCCGCCCTTCCCCATAACCATAAGTAACTGAGTCCTGTGGTGTCTGTCTCCCCTCCCCGCCGCCCCCCAGTCCCGATGTGAACTATGAGGAGCTGGCCCGCTGTACAGATGACTTCAATGGGGCCCAGTGCAAGGCCGTCTGTGTGGAGGCGGTGAGTGGTGGCATGGGGGAGTGGGTTACTTCATGCCTTCTTGCCCCCCTTCCCTGAACAGGATGGGGCGTTTGGCTAATGGAGACTGCTGGGGGGAGGAGGCTCAGAAGGCTGAGGCCTCTGGGAGCCGGGCCAAGGGTGCGGGAAGGCACCCTAGAGCCTGTCTGTTCTGGGTGCAGGGCATGATCGCACTGCGCAGGGGCGCCACGGAACTCACACATGAGGACTACATGGAGGGCATTCTGGAGGTGCAGGCCAAGAAGAAGGCCAACCTGCAGTACTACGCCTAGGAGCTTGCCCACCACACCTGCTTCCTGGTCTGGTGCTGATTAAAATTCATAATAAAAGATGGTTTCAGGTCCCTGCCACTGTCTATTGCACCTTTCCGGGTCCTGGCTGGAAGAGTGGGGCCTGTGTGGGAGGCTCCCTCCCCAAGTGCTGCTGCCTGGAAACCCCCGAAACCACTGTGGGCCTCAAAGCAGTTGTCAGGCGAGGCCCTGCGGGAAGGATGAGCGCATGCTACAGCTGCTGCCTGGGGTCTTCCGGCCTCTTCCAGCCCCAGCCCCTTCGTGCTCTGTGCCCCACCCCTCCACTTCAGAGGCCGGGGCCCTGCAGCTCCAGAACCAAGGCCCTGAATAGAAGCCAGCCTTTCCCCTTTCGCATTTTGGTGCCCTCGTGCTTGTTTGCCTGTAAAGCCAGGCTCTGGGTCTTTGCTGCTTGAAATTCCTCCCCTTTCCTGGGACCTGAGCCTCCTGTTTCTCCACATGTACCCATTAGCGCTCTTGGCTCATTCCCTCCTGCCGAGAAATGAACCTTGAGCAAGAGCACTGAGAACCCTTGTAGGCCTAAACTTTGGTCACGGTGTGTTCTCCCCCGCCCCCCAGTTCTGCCGTCAGCCCCACTCCCCATCAGGCCCCATGTCCTGTCCGTTTCCTTGAGGATCTCGTTGGTCCTCTCTGTCCACTCAACCTTCCAGCTCCCCCACATCGTAGCTGGCCTCGTGTGTTTCACTGAGGGCTTGTTCTGGGCCCCATGCCCAACAGATCTTGTGCAAAATTTGATCTAGTTATCTCCGGGCCCCCAGCGGGATAGTCCCATTTCCTAGATGTGTGTGAACAGCTGGGCCAGGATTGCTCTGAGGTGGCATAGCTGGGTTTAAACCCCAGACAGGAAAGCATGTCTGCTTTCCACTGTGCTCTTAGCTGCTTTGGTGGGGCCCTGGAATGCCTTCCAGAGTAAGAACCCCTCAGAACTCCTGTTGGCTCTTACTTGCCCCCTAGCAAAAGCTCCTCCACCCTGCTTTTCCCGCCCTCTCCCCGAGTGGACAGGCTCACAGTGAGCTACTGACCGAGCCAGTCTATCTGGAGGGCTTGGCTCCTGTCTAGCTTTCCAACCCTGGAGTCCTGTCCCCTCCAGGCCGCCTTCTAGAGTGTGCTGGTCCTCCCAGGGGTGATCCCCTTGGCAATCCTATTGACTTCCACTTCCTGCTCAAGGCGTGCTCCCAGCACAGCCTCCAAGGGCTTCTGGTTTCTGTCCCCTGGTCGGGGACAGACGGCTGGGGACAGACTCTGGTCACTATTGCTTCTGCATTCTCTGTTCCCTCTCCTGACCCAAGTCAGGGCATTCACCTCTTTTTTTTTTTTATCTTTTTTTTTTTTTTAATTTTTTTTATTTATTTATTCGACAGAGATAGAGACAGCTAGCGAGAGAGGGAACACAAGCAGGGGGAGTGGGAGAGGAAGAAACAGGCTCATAGCGGGAGAGCCTGACGCGGGGCTCGATCCCACAACGCCGGGATCACGCCCTGAGCCGAAGGCAGGCGCTCAACAACTGCGCCACCCAGGCGCCCCAGGGCATTCACCTCTTGGCCGTGGCACTGCAGTGAACCCACAGTCCCGCCCCTCACACCCCACCAGCTTCCTCATTCATAAGTGAGGGCCTCACTGCCTCCCTGGGCAGGCTGAGTGCCGTGATGGCGTGTGTACCTGCCGCCCAAAGGGCTCAACACTGGTGGGAGCCCCAGTGCCACCAAGGAGAGGGTGGGGGCAGGTGAGACAGCCCCTGATTCCTTCCTCAGCATGGTCAGGCCTGGGCTCCCAGGCCCTGGACTGTCACAGCCAGGTGGGGCAGCTCCCTTTTTGCTGACAAGCCACTGGGTCAGAGCCAGGCCCTGCCAGCTGAGGATGCAGCCGATGGGCTTCACATGCCTGGTGCGGACTGCAGGGCGGCACAGACGGGGCTGTTCTCAGCCAGTGGGCTCCTGAAGGCTGTCCTGGTTGGTCCCTTTGGCTTGGAGAGCAGTGGGCCTCCACTATCCCTTTTCTGCTTTCTTGGGCTAACACTGTGGGGAAGCAGCACCCCTGGTACCGAGGCTGCCTTCTCACTCAGACATTCAAAGGAAGTGAGAATGTGTAGAGTAAGGACTGCATAATCTTTCTAATTTCATTGAAGCAAAGCTGGAGATGACTTTGGAAGGACCACCCTTCCTCCATTTACTCAGGGGACAGGCTGGGGGAAAGCCCCTGGCTCTTAACGTCTATAAAATGAGGACGACCGCCTTGGAGGCGATGTCGGCTATGACGGCACAGTGCCAGGCTTGTGGTGCTGGGCTGCAGAGCTAACACGCCAGGTAAAGCATGAACGGCTATGCCCTGTTCGACAAGCACTGCGAGGGTAACCGCTCAGAGGGAGCATGAAGCAGAAGAGCTGGGGGGGGCTGGGGTGACGAGATGGGCGGGGTGGCCAGATGAGCTGGGGGGGCCCACACAGCCACCAGCCTGGCTAGAGCAGGGGCGCCCAGAAAAGCCCCGCTTGACCATGGACAGTGCTGTGCAGAAGAGAGGAGCCAGTTTGTATATAATATTTATTTGCATCTTATCTATAGAATATTTACATATAGAAACGGAACCACAGCGAAAGTGCTGTAAACCCATTCAGACCCTTTTGATGGCTGCTTCTCAGAACGTCCACAGTGGAGCAGCAGGCTGAGCCCGGCTGTGGAGTGGGCCAGCTGAGTACCTGGGTGTCAGCCAAGGGAAATAGCTGGGGATTATGGCTTCAGCATTCTCCCAGAGCACATTCCTGAGTGCTGACAACGTGGAGCCCTCACCACCCCCAGCCCGGCCTCAGCCGCAGTGGGACGGGAAAAAGGGCCTGGGTAGGGAGGGGCGGCCACGGCCCACGCTCCTTGCCCCCAGGGTATCTCTGCCTGGACCGTGGACTGGCACGAGCATCCCTGAGCTGGACCCAGAGGCCTCTCTGGCCCAGGGCTGCTCACTGCCCTGCAGGCTGCTGCTTGGCAGCTGGACGTGGCAAAAGCTGCTGGCGCTGCCAGGGAGCATTTACTAGGGGAACAGGAGCTGGCCCAGGGCTGGCAGCCACGAGGGAAAGGTCTTGGAAAGCATCTCCCAGCTCCAGCCCGGGCTGGGTAGGACTGTCAGTGCTGAGTGGGCGAGGGGCTACGTGAGCACCTGCCTCTTCTTTCTTTGGCCTTAGAACTGGCACAGGAAGGGCCAGGACAATGGACACAGCAGGAGAGAAGGCTCCCCAGCCTCAGCCCTCAGGCTGATGGGAAGGCCAGGAACCCCAAGACCCCAGAGGGAGACAGCTTTGGGCTCCCCGAAGGCCTGGGGCTGTTCTCACTCCCCCTGTGGTCTTGGGAAGAGGCCTCCACTTGAGACCGGGGCTGCGGTTCCTCACCAGCACGGCGGCAAGTGCAGGATGACGGGGGTAAGGAGACAAGACCACAGCGCGGCTGGGGGAGGCCCTGGCATCGGGCCCCGGGCCCAGCGCACGATCACAGTGTCGGTCTCACGAGTACCTCTGGTCACACGTGTGCACGCGCACATTCGTGTGCGCACACACACACACACACCCCATCCTCTCATGTGGTCAGAGGTACGCTCTCAGGCACTCTCCCTCTGCCTCACACACGGTCATAGAGTGAATCCGAGTCTCTTATTGCTATGCAGAGGGCGTCAGGGACGGTCAGTCCACGAAGAGCGAGAAGAGCACCATCACCACGATGCCTGTGCAGAGCAGCAGCACTTGCTGCAGGGAGCGCCTGCGGGGACAGGGGCCAGGCCCGCGGGGGGCTGAGCATGGCCGGGAGCCCAGAAGCCCTTCCCCCCCCAGCGCCGAGGGTGACAGGGTGAGGGATGCTCACCACGGGTCATCTTCCTCCAGGAGGTCGGGCAGCACGTTCACCAGGGCAATGTAGAGGAAGCCGCCGGAGGTGAAGGGCAGGATCCAGGCCACGGTCTCCTCTGCGGTGGGAGGAGAGGTCCCGACTGGGTGGGAGGCCAGGGCAGCTGTGTGCACCGCACCCTCTCCCACAGGGTAGGCTTTGGGCAGATCCTGGCCTGGACACCGGGGTGGGGCAGCTGTGCCCTCTGGCTGGGGCCCCTCCGCTGACCACCACCGGCCGCCACCACCCACCACGCCCGTACCTACTCCCTTGGGGGACTGCGTACAGATGGCGAAGCAGGCGCCCAGCAGGCCCCCCAGTGCCGTCGAGAGCTGCAGCTTGGCTGCGCTCCATCGGTCAAAGCCGGCCCGGAGCAGGATGGCAAAGTCGCCCACCTGAGGGGAGGTCCAGATGATCACTCTGGGCCCCAGGCGGTCAGGTACGGACCTGCACACTGAGCCCCCTGCGCCAGCCCTGCTGCTGGCCCCCAGCCCGCATTCCCCCTCTCCCCTGGAGGCTGGAGCACAGCGGAGAAGGTGGCTGCAGCCTGGTGGGCAGAGCCGCTCCAGGCCTCCAAAGCCCAGCCCCCAAGGCTGACACTGCTGGGCTTCCCACCCCAAATCCCTCTCCGAAGCCCCACGCCCACACTGCCGCCATGGAAACCCTCTGGCACGCACCTCGTGGGGGATCTCATGCAGGAGGATGGCCATGGTGGTCAGGAGCCCAATCTGCAGGGAAGGGAGTCTGTGGGGCTCTGGGCCGAGGGCCAGGCACCCACTTGTCCACTCAGTGTACAAATATTTACTCTGCTGGGTGCCCTGGCTGGACACCATTTGGCTACTTGAAATACAGCAGACAAGAAACCTGTCTTCACAGAGCTAACAGTCTGTGGGGGGGGGAGGTAAGGCTTGAATGAACACACAAAGAACCACAAGATCACACAGTGATAGGTGCTGTGCTGCGGGGGAAGAGACGGAATGGGTGGCATGGGCAGGAGTGACAGGGGCCTCATTTAGATGAGGGCTCAGCAGAGGCCTCTTTGAGGAAGTCCATGTCAGCTGAGGCCTGAAGGATAAGGAGCCAGGATTTCAAAGAGTGGGAGGAAGAACATTCCAGGCAGACAGAATAGTGTGACGTGGAGGCCATGAGAAGGGAAGGAGCTAGGCCAGCTCAAGAGTAGGCAGACCACTAAATCAGAGAAGGCAGAAGGAAGAAGTGGGTGAGAAGCATCTAGAAGCAGGCAGGGCCCAAGGCTAGCAGCCTGGCAGAGGTCTGCAATCCCAACAAGGAGTGTTCGCAGTAAGAACAGACCAGTGGCTCAGACAAAAGGCGGCCACGTGCTGGAGCCCTCAGGGCTTGGATGAGGGTGTTGGTCGATGGAAGGAGTGGGGAAGTGCACAGAATGGAGACCTATTTTTGGAGGCAGAGCCAACTGGTCAACACAGGCACCATCATTCCCACCAGAAATGCCTGGGGCACATCTGTTCCAACCCCCACTCACCTTCTTGCTCACAAGGAAGCTGGCAGCTACAGCCAGCCCGTGAGTGAAGTTGTCTATGGTGTTGGCCAGCAGGTTGAGATAGCCACTGACCTGTGAGAGGGGAGAGGAAGCCAGGCTGACCCAAGGGGCAGGGTTCAGCTGGGCCTGCCAGTTTGGGGGCGGGGGGAAACAGCTGCAGGGCGAGGGGGCCCTGAGTGGGCCACTCACTTTGATGGTCCGGACCACGGCACTCACGCCGGGCTCTGCAGCCGTCTGGGCCAGAGAGTGGCTTCCACTGAGCGCGGCAGCAGCAGCGGGGTCTTTGCTGGGGGCCTAGGGCCAGGAGAAGGAGGGAGAGGGGACATTAGATGTTCCCAGACTCGGCCAGGGTAGACACAGGAGGGGAGTGAGAGATGGAGAAACAGAGGAAGGAAACAGCCCTTTTGTCTAGCTAGACTTCTCTGCTATGTCCCCCAGACAATCAGCTGTGTCCCCTAGACTCAACCGACCACCTTCCATACTGCTGTAACGCCAAGTCTATGAGAACAAGCCACAGCGGCGGCCACCATCGTCATTCCCTGGATCTTCCCAGTTGGCCCAGCCTCCCAGAGCCCCGAGGGAATGCCCAAGAGACCCTCTTTTCAGGGCTCAACTCAGAATCGGCCTCCAGGCCCTGGCACCACCACATAACAAAGGCTGACCTATCCGGGCCCCGGGGCTTGGGGCTCACCTGGCTGGTCCCCTCCTTCTCCTTGCTGTCCAGGAACATCTTCTCCAATGCCAGAAAGGTCAGGAAGCCAGCAATGACCCACAGTCCCAGTTGCTGTTGCTGCTGCAGGCTCTGCCCTTCACCACCTGCAGGGGGCAGCACTGACAGGCCAGGCCAAGCCAGGGCCACAGAAGGGGGGGCCATTTGGGATGGGACCTAGTCAGGGGCAGTGACAGGGGAAGCGGGACAGGACTGCTGGTGGGGAAGGTGGGCCCTAGGGGCTCCCACAGGGGCCAGGGTGCTGGACCAGGACAAGTTCCTTGCCAGGTGCCCAGATGCCCTCTCCCAGTCATTCTGACGGAGCAGGCAGGCCTTGGGCGTGGGCACCATCTCCCTCTGCCCTCCTGTCCCGACTGTGGCCTCACTCACCAGGGCTGGCACTGCATGTGTAGGCCCACGCCTCAGGCAGCAGGTGGAGAAACACATTGCCCAAAAGTCCCCCCAAGGCAAAGCTGAGCAGCTGCTTCAGGCGGCGGGCCCCAGCTACAAAACAGAGAGGCAAAGATGCGGGTCTTGGGGGCTGACCTTTCAGAGCCCCTGGCCAGACCTCTGCCCCACCCAGCTTACTGAGCGCTGTGTTTTTCCAAACAGACTGCAAGCCTCCAGAATGCTGGACTTGGCCTGCTGCCCTTCCTGGATCGCCCCCACTGCCCCCAGCCCAGCACTGGCTGGGCGCTCAGCCAGGAATACATCACGCCCGCCGGACGACTGTGGAACCACTACTTCGTGGTTAAGAGACAGGACTCCGGAGCCCGACAGGTCCCGGCGCCACAACCCACCAGCTGGTGACCCTGGGCAGGTTACTTCTGGGACTCAGTTTCCCCATTTGTAAACTGGGGGTGATTGTTATCTGATAGGGACCTTGTGGGAATTAAATGACAACACACATAGCAAGTGCTCTTTAAGTGGGAACTTCTCTTTTCTCAGCCATTGCTACTCTCAGAAAAGTGACAGAGATTTGGGGACTTCTGCAGACTTACAGCATCAAGAGTTGGAAGTACCCAAAGGACGCTTTCTCCAAATGCTGGGTCTGATAGAGAAACAGGCCCAGAGGGCAGAGGCTGCTTGGGGGAGTCGGGTGGGATCCCAGAGGAAGCTGCAGCTTCCAGGCTGCGTGACCTCAGCCTGGTCAAAGAACTCCTCTGTGCCTTTGTTCCCCCATTTGTGAAATGGAGCTAAAAATCCCAGTCCCCCCTAGGCTGACATCGCTGGGGCACTCTAAGAGGGGCTGAGATCATACACAGGCCATAAGAGCAGGGCCCCACGAGGGCTCTCTTTACAGCTGTGGCGCCAGCCCTCAGCCCAGCGTGGGGCACAGATGTGCTCATAACCATCTGCTGAATGAACAGTTCCGGGCCTAGCAGGCGGCAGAAACCCCTGGAGCACGCATTTTGAACGGATTCCTGGAGCCAGGGTCCAGACCTACCACGTTGCACTCCTGGCTGGGGCAGCAGGCACCCGTGTTTTTAGCAGCGACCCATCTAGTCTTCTTTAGCTTTCATGACGACGTGTCATTTGTGCACGGACAGTGCACAGACGTGTCTGCGGCGCGAAAGGGGAGCCTCTGCCCCGGCCTGTGCCCCACCCGCCAGGTCCCCTCCCCAGAGGTGGCCCGCCCCCAGCCTCTCGTGTATTCCTGGGTAAGGCAGACCCACTGGCCCTCGGTGGGAGGGCTCTTCTGCACTAAGGGAGACGCAGAACTCCGCTCGCCAGCACATGGCAGTGGCCAGCCCGGGGCCTGCTACCCCTTCCCCCACACCCGGCAGCCTGCTAAGTGCTCCACCCGTATGAGCTCCTCTCCTCTTCACAGTGGTACCTATGAGGTCGATACTAGTATTATCCCCATTTTTAAGGCTGGGAGCCTAAAGTCAGCAACTTGCCCGGGGCCACCAGCTGGTGAGTGGAGGAGCCAGGTGTGGAACCCAAGCGGCCTGGTACCCAAGTTTCCATCCACAATCTATATTGTTTCTTGGTGAATGTTTGCTGGCTTTTATTCTTTCAGAATAAACAAATGCACAAATGAACGAACAAATGAGCATGCGCACCCTGGTCTCACCAGGTGAGAAGTCAGGTGTGCTGTCCCTATCCTCCACCCCAGACAGGCTGTATCCTGGGCCCTGGGCCCCCACTCTCCCGGGAAGAGCAGCACCATGTTCCCCATGCCGCTGGCTGCCCTGGGCACCAGAGGACGGTCACCTACCTTCTGAGCGCAGCACAGTCCCCATCTCCAGGGGAATCACGAGCAGTGGGAAGACCCCGCTGAGCCCTACCATGAGTGAGCCCAGGAGGGAGCAGATCCAGGTGTCCAGCCTCTCCCCGCTCAGCAGGGCCCCCCAGGATTCGCTTTCTTTGTTGTCCAGGCGACAGGCAGCTGCAGGCCCCCGGCTCCGGAGGGCCTGCTGGGAACCCCCAGCCCCTCCCAGGAGCTCTAGGGCAAGAGCAGCGAAGAATAAGAGCCTTTGGCCCGCCATGCCACAGCCAGGGCAGGGACATCCAGGCATGCCACGCGCTGAAAAACACAAAGGCCTCTTACGTGAGCTGCCGCCCTTGGCTGCACACCTGCTTAGCAAACGTGGCATCTTAACCCTCCCCCCAGACAAGCGGCCATGGCATCAACTCTCCCGCCTGCCTTGTCCAGGGCCTCTGATGTTTCCAGTGATGGGTGCACAGAGCAAAGGCGCTCTACTCTTCCACACCAAGGACCACACATTTTTTCCTCCTGAGCCTGCTCCAGACTGTGTGTCAGCGTGTCTGCCTGAGGCTAAATTTTCCCTAATGATGGGGTGAGGCGCTGGCTGGGTTCCCTTCAGCCACCGGGAGGCCCAGCCCAGCCGGGTGTCTCGAGCTGCCAGGGGAGGCTCTGCCACCAGGATGTGCTCGAGTGAGGACACCCCAGGGGACTGAGGCTGCCTCTGTCTAGCTTGATGGGCAACACTGGATGGTGCAGGTGGGGAAAGCGAGCAGCGGAGCTAGGGCAGAACCATCAGAGCTTCGTCCTGGGCAATGAGCCCACTGCCCCCAGGGCACAGAGACAGGAGGTAGAACCAAAGAGAAAGATCCTTCAATCCGGAGCTGCCTCACGGATGTGCAGTGCACAGGCTTTGGGGAGCTGCCCCGAACTCTGTGCTCTGCACCTGCAGCTTTTTGAGTGCGGGCAAGCCCTCGATGCCCCTCTCTGGGCCTCAGTTTCCTCGTCTGTAGGATGAGAGAAGAACGGCCTCCCTCACAGGCTGCGAAGATGAGATGAGCTTGCTAAGGCAGGTGACGGTGCCTGGCAATGGAGGAGGCACGGGAAAGCCCTCCTTATATTGCACGAGGCCTGGGGCACAGGCAGCAGGAAGGTTCCCAGCCATCGGATCACAGGACGTGGATGTGAGTCAACCCACAGAGAAGTTCAATCTGGAAACTCGGGCATGAGGTTTAAATGTGGTCTGCCCTGCCTCAACTGGCCGTGACCTTGAGCCAGCGATGTCCCTGCCTCAGTTTCCTCATCCCTTGATGGAGGTGGAAAAGATGCCCGCATCCAGGGCCTCCAGGCCTTTACGGGAGACCCTGACGAAGCCCGCCGGGGTTCCCTGGGGACCAAAGGCAGGACTGGGCCAGGCCGGAGTTGGAGGCCACGGCAGGGGCACACGGAGGTGCGGGTCCGCAGTCTGGGGACAGGGGAACGGGGTGCGGAGGGGGAGAGGGGAGAGGGAAAGGACAAAGCAAGAGAAAGTCAGGAGTGAGAGAGCCAGAGAGTGGGCGACGGACGCGGAGGGGGGAAGCGAGGAAGCGATGGGCAGCGACGTGCGGGGCGACAGGGGAGACGAGGAGCCCAAGGAAGTTGAACTCCCCGGCTCTGGGCCAGAAGTGGGGCCAGAGGCCTGGGTCTGCCCGGGGCCGGCAGGGCCGGGCGTCGGGGGGGATCGGCCGGGGCGTCCCGCCCGGGGCGCGGGCCCCCAGGGCTGG